>NC_092149.1:26679577-26732077 GCF_045791955.1 Oncorhynchus clarkii lewisi | reverse complement strand
CGACCACCACCACAAACTCATACATGTGATTGGGCCGCTCGTAGTCCAACCGTTGGCTGGGGCTGACCACGCCCCTGGAAGAGATGGCAAAGTCGGCACTCTGGATGAAGTAGGAGAGCTCTGAGTTGAGCCCTGTGTCACAGTCCCTCGCTAGAACTAGAGAGGAAGACAGGAGGAAGACAGGGGGAAGACAGGAGGAAGAGAAGACGAAGACAAGAGGAAGACAGGGGGAAGACAGGTGGAAGAGAGGGGGAAGACAAATGGAAGACAAGAGGAAGACAGGGGGAAGACAGGAGGAAGAGAAGAGGAAGACAAGAGGAAGAGAGGGGGAAGACAAGAGGAAGACAAGAGGAAGAGAGGAGGAAGACAGGAGGAAGAGAGGAGGAAGACAGGAGGAAGACAGGGGGAAGACGGGAGGAAGACAGGAGGAAGACAGGGAGAAGACAGGAGGAATAGAGGGGGAGGACAGGAGGAAGACAGGAGAAAGAGCGGGGGAAGACAGGAGGAAGATAGGAAGAAGACAGGGGGAAGAGAGGGGGAAGACAGGAGGAATAGAGGGGGAGGACAGGAGGAAGAAAGGAGGAAGAGAGGGGGAAGACAGGAGGAAGATAGGAAGAAGACAGGGGGAAGAGAGGGGGAAGACAGGAGGAAGAGAGGGGGAAGACAGGAGGAAGACAGGGGGAAGAAGACAGGAAGAGAGGAGGAGGACAGAAGGAAGACAGGGGGAAGAGAGGAGGAAGACAGGAGGAAGACAGGGGGAAGACAGGAGGAAGACATGGGGAAGACAGGAGGAAGAGAGGAGGAAGAGAGGGGACAGGCGGAAGACAGGAGAAAGACAGCAGAAATACAGGAGGAAGAGTCATTATCTTTATAATCAACTTGTACACATTGGAAATCATTGTTCCAGTTTGGCAAAGAAGGAAGTTACCAACAGAAATACTCAGTGACCAATGTGGGTGTATGTCTGTATACACACACACACACACACACACACACACACACACACACACACACACACACACACACACACACACACACACACACACACACACACACACACACACACACACAATTCAGTAGTCATTTATCTCGCAGTTTGTGTGTGTAGCCTTACATTTGACATTTTTCACATCTTAGTCATTTCACAGATGCTCTTATCCAGAGTGACATACATTAGTCTTAAAGACTTAAAGTAGTCTTCCAACCTTCCTTGTCCCCCACCCCCTTCCCAGCTCCTTGCCATTGTACAGTAGGTGAATTTAAGCTGTCTGTGGTGTTACAAGAGCCAGTGTGAATGAAAGAGACATAATGGAGGCCAGTGGTGTATGAAGTGTGTGTGATAACACTAGCTGTACTGTAGACCTACTGTATGTACTGGGTACTGGCTAGTGTTGGACTAGAGTCATGCTGCTGACAGGCCCACGTCAAACTGTCCAACTTCAAGAAGGCTATGCTGTCATTAGCCAAAGAGCCAGAGCCCAGTTCTAATGAATTAGCCCTCAGGGCGAGAGAGCGTGTGTTCCACACACAGACACAGACAAGTGTATGTTAATGTACACACGTGCATGTAGAAATGCTCACGCCCACATGTACACAGAATGACGCAAATGAGCAGTTGTATACTGGCTGACTCACTGCTCCTCTTTCATCTCTCATCATTCCATCTTCTCTTTCTACTTCTCCCTCTTCCTTCCTCTATCCCATTACCTCTCTCACTCACACATGGACCTGTTGCAGGGGGGGGATGTGTTCGAGCGAGAGAGAGTGTGTGTGGTCATGTGTGTGTGTGTATGTGTGTGTTCATGTGTGTGTGTGTGTGTATGTGTGTTCATGTGTGTGTTTGTGTGTGTGCGTGTTCATGTGTGTGTTCATGTGTGTGTTTGTGTGTATGTGTGTTCATGTGTGTGTATGTGTGTGTTCATGTGTGTGTATGTGTGTGTGTGTGTGTGTGTGTGTGTGTGTGTGTGTGTGTGTGTGTGTGTGTGTTCATGTGTGTGTGTGTTCATGTGTGTGTGTGTGTGTGTGTGTGTGTTCATGTGTGTGTATGTGTGTGTGTGTGTGTGTGTGTTCATGTGTGTGTGTGTGTGTGTGTGTGTGTGTGTGTGTGTGTTCATGTGTGTGTGTATGTGTGTGCGTGTTCATGTGTGTGTGTGTGTGTGTGTTCATGTGTGTGTGTGTGTGTGTGTGTGTGCGTGTTCATGTGTGTGAGAGAAGGGGAGCTTAAGGCCAGGATTGAAACAGAAGGTTCATTAAATATACACAGACTAATATAATATATCTTCAGGCTACCTATTAGCATTTTTAATGCATAGGCAGGAGTATTGGAGTTGCAGCGGTAGCTAAATGAAACATAGGAATATGGGGAGAGGCTAGGCGAGCGATTCTGGCTAGCTGAGGGGATTGTGTGTGTGTGTGTGTGTGTGTGGGGGGGGGGGGGGGGGGGGTAGTAGTTTGTTCGCCTCCCTACTCTGTTAAATCCTTCCTGAGACATTTCGGCTAGATAATTGGAGAGGCAGATTTCCCCGTCACTCACTGCTAGCTTCCATTAAAAACCAAGGCCCAATTTATAGACTAATCCTGACTTAAGGGAAACAACAATAATCATCCACCTCTCTATATTTCTCTCTCTCTATCCTTGTCTCTTTCTCCTGACTCTCTCTCTCTTTCCCTCATGCTCGCCTCTTTCTCCGTTTTCGGAAATCAACTATCCATTCTAACGTTTGAAATCAAACTATCCATTCTAACGTTTGAAATCAACTATCCATTCTAACGTTTGAAATCAACTATCCATTCTAACGTTTGAAATCAAACTATCCATTCTAACGTTTGAAATCAACTATCCATTCTAACGTTTGAAATCAACTATCCATTCTAACGTTTGAAATCAACTATCCATTCTAACGTTTGAAATCAACTATCCATTCTAACGTTTGAAATCAACTATCCATTCTAACGTTTGAAATCAAACTATCCATTCTAACGTTTGAAATCAACTATCCATTCTAACGTTTGAAATCAACTATCCATTCTAACGTTTGAAATCAACTATCCATTCTAACGTTTGAAATCAAACTATCTATTCTACACATACACACGTGCTCTGCATGCAAGGGGAGTCTCCACTGCGTGAGTGAGTCTGTCGACGTGACGATATGCAAAAAAGCTGCCTATTCACCATAATTACATTTTCATAAGCACATGCACAGACACACAGAGACAAAGACACAGACACACAGAGACACACACACAGACACACACACAGCCGGGCCCATTCCAACGTGTGCATCTGCTTCAGAAAGCAAGCCGCGGCCACTAGATCATCCTGTCTTACTCTCTCGTTCTCTCGTTCCTTTTTGTCTCTGTATTTTCTCCATCCCTCGCTTAAGCCGATTGGCTTTAGCTGAGAACAAAGACAGAATTAAAGGCTGGTAAGCAATTCGGCCATTCTCTTCTTTCTGGCTCACACAGACACAGACACAGACACAGACACACACACACACACACACACACACACACACACACACACACACGTGAAAAATGAGTTGTCTTCTTCTCTCCCTCCTCTCCTCATGGCTCAGTGGGAGAAGACTGCTAGCTGTTAGCCTGCTGGCCATTAGCATTGACAATTTGATCCCAGAACCTAATGCAGTGTGACAAGCAGCAAAACAAACCTCGTTGTCGGTCTCGCATTTAACGTGTGGCGTGTGCAATAGAGTTGAGGTGACATAGAATGGGACATAGATGCATGTACTGACATGGTAGCACACTGACTGAACATACCTGTGCATGAACGGCACAAGAAACACGTTCGTCTATCTAACCTCCCAAAGGGTTGCCCACTCCTCCCTTCCCTCCCTCTATAAAAGAGTTGCCGGTGGTTAAACCGTGGCACATAGTCATCCATTGTGAGTGGGCGTAAAACCCTTTCAATTACTGTGATAGGATCAGGTCTGGGACAGGCAGGGTGATAAGAGCAGCCCATTCCATTATGGCCAGCCTTTAGTAGAGGTCACCTTCTCCTCAACCCTCAGGGTGTCTGTCCACTAACCAAGCCTGGCTCTCACCATCTCACACAGAGGGCAGCACCCACTGTCTGTTATGTGTTGTTTCTGTCTGTCTGTTACAGTGCCTTCGGAAAGTATTCAGACCCCTTGACTTTTTCCACATTTTGTTACATTACAGCCTTATTCTAAAATGGATTTTAAAAATGTGAAATCCTCAGCAATACACACAATACCCTATAATGACAAAGTGAAAACATGTTTTTTTTGCAAATGTATTAAATTTAAGAAACAGAAACACCTTATTTACACAAGTATTCAGCCCCTTTGCTATGAGACTCAAAATTGAGCTCAGGCGCATCCTGTTTCCATTGATCATCCTTGAGATGTTTCTAAAACTTGATTGGAGTCGACCTGTGGTAAATTCAATTGATTGGACATGATTTGGAAAGACACACACCTGTCTATGTAAGATCCCACAGTTGACAGTGCATGTCAGAGAAAAAACCAAGCCATGAGGTCGAAGGAAATGCCCGTAGAGCTCTGCGACAGGATTGTGTTGAGGCACAGATCTGGGGAAGGGTACCAAAAAATGTATGCAGCATTGAAGGTCCCAAAGAACACAGTGGCCTCCATCATTCTTAAATGGAAGAAGTTTGGAACCACCAAAACTCTTCCTAGAGCTGGACGCCTGGCCAACTGAGCATTCGGGGGAGAAGGGCCTTGGTCAGGTAGGTGACCAAGAACCTGATGGTCACTCTGACAGAGCTCTAGAGTTCCTCTGTGGAGATGGGAGAACCTTCCAGAAAGACAACTATCTCTACAGCACTCCACCAATCAGGCCTTTATGGTAGAGTGACCAGACGGAAGCCACTCCCCACTAAAAGTCACATGACAGCCCGCTTGGAATTTGCCAAAGGCACCTAAAGACTCTCAGGCCATGAGAAACAAGATTCTCTGGTCTGATGAAACCAAGATTGAACTCTTTGGCCTGAATGCCACACGTCACGTCTGGAGGAAACCTGGCACCATCCCTACGGTGAAGCATGGTGGTGGCAGCATCATGCTGTGCTGTTTTCCAGCGTCAGGAACTGGGAGACTAGTTAGGATCGAGGCAAAGAGGAACGGAGCAACGTACAGAGAGATCCTTGGTGAAAACCTGCTCCAGAGCACTCAGGACCGCAGACTGGGGCGAAGGTTCACCTTCCAATAGGACAACGACCCTAAGCACACAGAAAGGATAACGCAGGAGTGGCTTCGGGACAATCCTCTGAACATCCTTGATTGGCCCAGCCAGAGCACGGACTTGAACACAATCAAACATCTCTGGAGAGACCTGAAAATAGCTGACAAGCTACGCTCCCCATCCAACCTGACATAGCTTGAGAGGATCTGCAGAGAAGAATGGGAGAAACTCCCCAAATACAGGTGTGCCATGCTTGTAGCGTCATACCCAAGAAGACTCAAGGCTGTAATCGCTGCCAAAGGTGCTTCAACAAAGTACTGCGTAAAGGGTCTGAATACTTATGTAAATGTCTAAAAACATGTTATTTCTTTGTCATTATGGGGTATTGTGTGTAGATTGATGAGGGAAAAATGGATTATATAAATTTTTGAATATCGCTGTAATGTTGCAAAATGTGGAAAAAGTCGAGAGGTCTGAATACTTTCTGAAGGCACTGTATATACTGTTACTGTATGTGCTGTCTGTCTGTTATGTACTGTCTGTCTGTCTGTCTGTCTGTCTGTCTGTCTGTCTGTCTGTCTGTCTGTGTGTCTCTACCTATGTTATGGACTTCATGTCCCACATAGAACCTCCACCGATGTCTCACCTTGTAGCAGTGATGTTCCAGGCGCGGTGGCTTCGGGAATGTTATCCCGGCTGTAAATGGAATGGAGGAATTCTGGAGTGCAGTCATTCTCATCTGTGATGTGAACCACCACCTATAGGGAAGGACAGAGGAGAAAGGGTTAACTTGGATCGGCGATCGGGGGGAGTCTGTGGAAGTTCTTCTTAGTGTGAAGCTTTCAGATGACAGTCATTTACACAATACTGTATGTGATTGTGTGTGTGAGAGTAAGTGTTTGTGTGCATGTGTGTTTCCTCGGGCGTGCTGGCTGGGTTAATATAAATGAGTGCGTGGGAGAGCGAGAACCCAGTGGTAGTCAGGCACAGCTGCAGCCCATCCCTCTGAGACGCTCCCCGGCCAAGCGGAACACAACATCACACACACGCGCACGCACCTATACACACACACTCACTCTTACAGATGCATGCACACACATTTACACTGAATCTCTGTGCACACACACATCATTTTTTTATAGCTGTAAATATGACAGTCCTGGGGCGTAAGGAAGAGAGAGAGATCCAAAGGAGAGAGAGATCATTAATGGGGAAGAGAAAGAGAGAAAGGAAGATAGCGACAAAGGGTAAGAAAGAGGGGGGTGCAGAAAGAGGAAAAGATAGATCATGATAGGGCAGGATGGTGGTAGATTTTGAGTTAGAGAGATAGATAGGGAAAGAGAGTGAGAGAGGTAAAGATAGATCATGATAGGGCAGGATGGTGGTAGAGTTTGAGTTAGAGAGATAGATAGGGAAAGAGAGTGAGAGAGGCAAAGATAGATCATGATAGGGCAGGATGGTGGTAGAGTTTGAGTTAGAGAGATAGATGGGGAAAGAGAGTGAGAGAGGCAAAGATAGATCATGATAGGGCAGGATGGTGGTAGAGTTTGAGTTAGAGAGATAGATGGGGAAAGAGAGTGAGAGAGGTAAAGATAGATTATGATAGGGCAGGATGGTGGTAGAGTTTGAGTTAGAGAGATAGATGGGGAAAGAGAGTGAGAGAGGTAAAGATAGATCATGATAGGGCAGGATGGTGGTAGAGTTTGAGTTAGAGAGATAGATGGGGAAAGAGAGTGAGAGAGGTAAAGATAGATCATGATAGGGCAGGATGGTGGTAGAGTTTGAGTTAGAGAGATAGATAGGGAAAGAGAGTGAGAGAGGTAAAGATAGATCATGATAGGGCAGGATGGTGGTAGAGTTTGAGTTAGAGAGATAGATAGGGAAAGAGAGTGAGAGAGGCAAAGATAGATCATGATAGGGCAGGATGGTGGTAGAGTTTGAGTTAGAGAGATAGATAGGGAAAGAGAGTGAGAGAGGTAAAGATAGATCATGATAGGGCAGGATGGTGGTAGAGTTTGAGTTAGAGAGATAGATAGGGAAAGAGAGTGAGAGAGGCAAAGATAGATCATGATAGGGCAGGATGGTGGTAGAGTTTGAGTTAGAGAGATAGATAGGGAAAGAGAGTGAGAGAGGTAAAGATAGATCATGATAGGGCAGGATGGTGGTAGAGTTTGAGTTAGAGAGATAGATAGGGAAAGAGAGTGAGAGAGGTAAAGATAGATCATGATAGGGCAGGATGGTGGTAGAGTTTGAGTTAGAGAGATAGATGGGGAAAGAGAGTGAGAGAGGTAAAGATAGATCATGATAGGGCAGGATGGTGGTAGAGTTTGAGTTAGAGAGATAGATGGGGAAAGAGAGTGAGAGAGGTAAAGATAGATCATGATAGGGCAGGATGGTGGTAGAGTTTGAGTTAGAGAGATAGATGGGGAAAGAGAGTGAGAGAGGTAAAGAGAGGCGGGGTAGTCCAGAGGTTCCCTGAGCAGTGTTAGTCATGCTGGATCCTCCCCCTCCAGTCTCCCACATGGGGGTGTTATCTCTTGGGACCAGCCGTGCCAGGGGGGAGACTGCTGCTCCCCAGGGGAGAGAGGGGGAGATAGGTGGGCACACAGAGCAGCCATGACAGAGAGGGGGCTGGAGAAGCCAGCGTGGGCCCCAGCATGGAACCATGACACACTCAACACACTCACATCAACTCCCACACTGTCAGTCTGAAATGAAGGAACTAACACAAACTTCATTGGAACTTTGAGAAAATGCAGAAACTCCAACACCATATTTGTCAAACCTTCAAAATCTGAAACAAATTGAAGTGCTTTTTTGTACTTATTTTTGTGATATCCAATTGGTAGTTACAGTCTTGTCCCGTCGCTGCAACTCCCGTACGGTCTCGTGAGAGGCGAAGGTCGAGAGCCATGCGTCCTCCGAAACACAACCCTGGCCAAGCTGCACTGCTTCTTGACACACTGCTTAACCCGGGAAGCCAGCCGCACTAATCTGTCAGAGGAAACACCATCCAGCTGATGACCGAAGTCAGCTTGCAGGTGCTGGGCTCGCCACAAGGAGTCACTAGAGCGTGATGGGACAAGGAAATCCCGGGAGGCCAAACCCCCCCCTAACCCGGATGACTCTGGGCCAATTGTGCACTACCTCATGGTTCTCCCAGTCACGGCTGGCTGTGATACAGCCTGGGATCAAACCAGGGTCTGTATTTGTATTTTTATTGAACCTTTATTTAACAAGGCAAGTCAGTTAAGAAAAATGTATTATTATACAATGACGGCCTACCCCGACCAAACCCTCCTCTAACCCGGACGATGCTGGCCAATTCTGCGCCGCCCTATGGTACTCCGATTACGGCCGGTTGTGATACAGCCCGGGATCAAACCACTGCGCCACTCGGGAGGCCACAAATTGAAATCCAAACTTGATGTCAATGTGAGACTAAATGAAAATTAAACTTAAGTGGAAGTTAGGATTCGCCCCAAAGACAACAATAACTCCAAACTCCAAACAATAAGGTTAAGCTTGGCATCGATAGACTGAGACAACATGTCTGACTCTCTTCCCCTAGTGCATCAATTCAATCAGACTGATTTAAAACAGAGAGCTGTCCATTCTAGCCACTATTTCTACGTTCTAACCTGTGGGTAACACTATGAAGCCCTCCCTCTCTCCACTCCTCCAAACCTGGCAGACTGGATCCCCCTCTCACTCATACCTAATCACCAGCACTCCCTGGGCATCCCAATCCCTATTAGAAAAACACCCTGTCTGTTAAGACCCTCTTGGAGACCCGCCACACACTGTGCTAATGACCAACAGGAGCCTGGTCTGATACGGCTGCCGTACTGTGTGTGTGTTTGTGTGTGTGTGTGTGTGTGTGTGTGTGTGTGTGTGTGTGTGCTTGCGTGTGTGTGTGTGTGTGTGTGTGCGTGTGTGTGTGAGTGGCAGAGAGTGAGAGTATTAGTGATAATAAGAGCTAGTACAAGTGCTTAAGGAAGATTAGGAGGAGAAGCTGGGAGCAGAGAGAGATGGGGAGGAGAGAGGGAGAGAGACAGAACTCTATGGGATGCCTGCTCCTCTTCATACCCTTACCCCATGATAGCAGAGAGAGACAGAGTGAGAGGAAAGACACATAGAGAGGGAGAGAGACCAAACGGATGGAGGTCTTCACCACAGATGGTGTGAGTTTTGGACAGAGGAAGGTGACCATGACTGGTGCCCAGATTATTGCCAGATTGTGGAGCCTGTTTATGTTGGTGTGTGTTGTGTCTGTATGTGTGCATTGTTACAGCTGTGTTTAATGTATGTGTGTGTACATGCAAGAGTTTCTGTGTTTATCTACTCGCGTTGTACATGTTTGTTTGTTTGTGTGTGTGGTTTGGTTCCTCTGTGTCCGGCACACGTTGGCCACCATGTCCTGCCTGGTTGCCAGGCACACGTTGGCCACAGGGTCCTGCCTGGTTGCCAGGCACACGTTGGCCACAGGGTCCTGCCTGGTTGTCAGGCACACGTTGGCCACAGGGTCCTGCCTGGTTGCCAGGCACACGTTGGCCACAGTGTCCTGCCTGGTTGCCAGGCACACGTTGGCCACAGGGTCCTGCCTGGTTGCCAGGCACACGTTGGCCACAGGGTCCTGCCTGGTTGCCAGGCACACGTTGACCACAGTGTCCTGCCTGGTTGCCAGGCACACGTTGGCCACAGGGTCCTGCCTGGTTGCCAGGCACACGTTGGCCACAGGGTCCTGTCTGGTTGCACACATTGGCCACAGGGTCCTGCCTGGTTGCCAGGCACATGTTGGCCACAGGGTCCTGCCTGGTTGCACACATTGGCCACAGGGTCCTGCCTGGTTGCCAGGCACACGTTGGCCACAGTGTCCTGCCTGGTTGCCAGGCACAGGTTGACCACAGTGTCCTGCCTGGTTGCCTGGCACACGATGGCCACAGGGTCCTGCCTGGTTGCCAGGCACACGTTGGCTACAGGGTCCTGCCTGGTTGCCAGGCACACGTTGGCCACAGGGTCCTGCCTGGTTGCCAGGCACACGTTGGCCACAGGGTCCGGCCTGGTTGCCAGGCACACATTGGCCACAGGGTCCTGCCTGGTTGCCAGGCACACGTTGACCACAGTGTCCTGCCTGGTTGCCTGGCACACGTTGGCCACAGGGTCCTGCCTGGTTGCCAGGCACACGTTGGCCACAGGGTCCTGCCTGGTTGCCAGGCACACGTTGGCCACAGGGTCCTGCCTGGTTGCACACGTTGGCCACAGTGTCCTGCCTGGTTGCCAGGCACACGTTGGCCACAGGGTCCTGCCTGGTTGCCAGGCACACGTTGGCCACAGGGTCCTGTCTGGTTGCACACATTGGCCACAGGGTCCTGCCTGGTTGCCAGGCACATGTTGGCCACAGGGTCCTGCCTGGTTGCACACATTGGCCACAGGGTCCTGCCTGGTTGCCAGGCACACGTTGGCCACAGTGTCCTGCCTGGTTGCCAGGCACAGGTTGACCACAGTGTCCTGCCTGGTTGCCTGGCACACGATGGCCACAGGGTCCTGCCTGGTTGCCAGGCACACGTTGGCCACAGGGTCCTGCCTGGTTGCCAGGCACACGTTGGCCACAGGGTCCGGCCTGGTTGCCAGGCACACATTGGCCACAGGGTCCTGCCTGGTTGCCAGGCACACGTTGACCACAGTGTCCTGCCTGGTTGCCTGGCACACGTTGGCCACAGGGTCCTGCCTGGTTGCCAGGCACACGTTGGCCACAGGGTCCTGCCTGGTTGCCAGGCACACGTTGGCCACAGGGTCCTGCCTGGTTGCACACGTTGGCCACAGGGTCCTGCCTGGTTGCCAGGCACACGTTGGCCACAGGGTCCTGCCTGTTTGCCAGGCACCTGTTGGCCACAGGGTCCTGCCTGGTTGCCAGGCACACATGGGCCACAGTGTTCTGCCTGGTTGCCAGGCACATGCTGGCCACAGGGTCCTGCCTGGTTGCACACATTGGCCACCATGTCTTGCCTGGTTGCCAGGCACACGTTGGCCACAGGGTCCTGCCTGGTTGCCAGGCACATGTTGGCCACAGGGTCCTGTCTGGTTGCACACATTGGCCACAGGGTCCTGCCTGGTTGCCAGGCACATGTTGGCCACAGGGTCCTGCCTGGTTGCACACATTGGCCACAGGGTGCTGCCTGGTTGCCAGGCACACGTTGGCCACAGGGTCCTGCCTGTTTGCCATGTACACGTTGGCCACAGGGTCCTGCCTGGTTGCCAGGCACACGTTGGCCACAGTGTTCTGCCTGGTTGCCAGGCATATGCTGGCCACAGGGTCCTGCCTGGTTGCACACATTGGCCACCATGTCCTGCCTGGTTGCCAGGCACACGTTGGCCACAGTGTCCTGCCTGGTTGCGAGGCACACGTTGGCCACAGTGTCCTGCCTGGTTGCCAGGCACACATTGGCCACAGGGTCCTGCCTGGTTGCCAGGCACACGTTGACCACAGTGTCCTGCCTGGTTGCCTGGCACACGTTGGCCACAGGGTCCTGCCTGGTTGCCAGGCACACGTTGGCCACAGGGTCCTGCCTGGTTGCCAGGCACACGTTGGCCACAGGGTCCTGCCTGGTTGCACACGTTGGCCACAGGGTCCTGCCTGGTTGCCAGGCACACGTTGGCCACAGGGTCCTGCCTGTTTGCCAGGCACCTGTTGGCCACAGGGTCCTGCCTGGTTGCCAGGCACACATGGGCCACAGTGTTCTGCCTGGTTGCCAGGCACATGCTGGCCACAGGGTCCTGCCTGGTTGCACACATTGGCCACCATGTCTTGCCTGGTTGCCAGGCACACGTTGGCCACAGGGTCCTGCCTGGTTGCCAGGCACATGTTGGCCACAGGGTCCTGTCTGGTTGCACACATTGGCCACAGGGTCCTGCCTGGTTGCCAGGCACATGTTGGCCACAGGGTCCTGCCTGGTTGCACACATTGGCCACAGGGTGCTGCCTGGTTGCCAGGCACACGTTGGCCACAGGGTCCTGCCTGTTTGCCATGTACACGTTGGCCACAGGGTCCTGCCTGGTTGCCAGGCACACGTTGGCCACAGTGTTCTGCCTGGTTGCCAGGCATATGCTGGCCACAGGGTCCTGCCTGGTTGCACACATTGGCCACCATGTCCTGCCTGGTTGCCAGGCACACGTTGGCCACAGTGTCCTGCCTGGTTGCCAGGCACACGTTGGCCACAGTGTCCTGCCTGGTTGCCAGGTACACGTTGGCCACCGTGTCCTGCCTGGTTGCACACATTGGCCACCATGTCCTGCCTGGTTGCCAGGCACACGTTGGCCACAGTGTCCTGCCTGGTTGCGAGGCACACGTTGGCCACAGTGTCCTGCCTGGTTGCCAGGCACACGTTGGCCACAGGCTCCTGCCTGGTTGCCAGGTCCATCTAAACAACTCATCATTGGATGAGAGCATCTGCCAAACAAAGATGGCCGCCCCAATACACCAGTTTCACAACAGCTTACCTCAACTGCCCTTGTGGGAAAGGAAACTGAAGCCAAACAAGGGGTTAGGACACCTGTTCTCATTTAGGTAAAATGTTATTTTTAAATCTGAGGGAGACGTCATACAATATGATGATAATTGTCATCTGAAGTAAAGTCTGAGATGATTATCCTCACATAATGGGACAGCAAAGATAAACAACCTTCTGAATAAATAAACACGACAATTGTCTCTCTGTCTTTTTACCCAGAATCTCCATAGATCTTTCACTGTATCCGTACTGAAGCTAGACGGCACCTATTTCTATTTCCAAACTTGCCACTGAGGCCACAGTCCAATCACCTGAACAGAATCCCCATGCTACACTGGCTGACTCTCCATACTGTTGTTCTCCATTATGTGACCACGGCTGACTCTCCATACTGTTGGTCTACGTTATGTGACCACAGCTGACTCTCCATACTGTTGGTCTACATTATGTGACCACGGCTGACTCTCCATACTGTTGGTCCACATTATGTGACCACAGCTGACTCTCCATACTGTTGGTCTACATTATGTGACCACAGCTGACTCTCCATACTGTTGGTCTACATTATGTGACCAAAGCTGACTCTCCATACTGTTGGTCTACATTATGTGACCACAGCTGACTCTCCATACTGTTGGTCTACATTATGTGACCACAGCTGACTCTCCATACTGTTGGTCTACATTATGTGACCACAGCTGACTCTCCATACTGTTGGTCTACATTATGTGACCACGGCTGACTCTCCATACTGTTGGTCTACATTATGTGACCACGGCTGACTCTCCATACTGTTGGTCTACATTATGTGACCACGGGTGACTCTCCATACTGTTGGTCTACGTTATGTGACCACGACTGACTCTCCATACAGTTGTTCTCCATTATGTGACCACGGCTGACTCTCCATACTGTTGGTCTACATTATGTGACCACGACTGGGGAGCAGCATAGTGGGGCAGGTTGGACGTTCTCTACTGCAGCTGACCATGGCTTTAGTTGATGTTATTCCACATGTTTCCTCAACTGGGTCTATTCCTCATCAATACCACTCCAACGGAAAGTACACACACACACACACACACACACACACACACACACAGGCACACATACACACACCTTCAGAGCCGCATGCACACACACACAGACACACAGGCACACATACACACACCTTCAGAGCCACATGCATAGCTCCTTTGAGTGAATTAGCCAAGCTGACTGGAGCTGGCCTAAGGGGAACTGGTGGATTAGTGGGGATGCCATTTGTGTGTATAAGCCAGCCATCTGGGTAGGAGCAGGTGTGTATAGAGGTGAGTGTGTACTGTATATGTGTGACTGTGTGTGTGTATGCGTGCATGTGTGTATGTGTGTGTATAGTTGCGTGTGTGTACCTCTGCCACACCGCTGAGGCCTGTGTCTGGCTCGGAGGCCCTGACTTGCAGCGTGTGGAGTGTGTGTCCACTCTCAAAGTCCACTGTCCGGGTGAGGCTGACAGCTCCACTCTCCTGGTTGACACTGAACAGGTTGCCAGGGTTCACCAACAGCATGTAGGAGAGAGTCTTCCTCTGGAAGGAGACAGCCCCCACCATCGCCACACTGCCGGGGGAAACAGGAACGGGATGTCATAAGGAGATACAGTGTACAGGAAGTGATGTCATCGGGAGATGCATTAGACAGGATGCGATGTCAAAAGGAGACACATTAGAGAGGATGTTGATGCATGCACACACACACACACACACGCGTGCGCACACACACGCACACGCGCGCGCGCTAACACACACACACACACACACACACACACACACACACACACACACACACCATGTAGAGGGTGGGCAGGAGATGAAGACATTGTGCTCCAGTCACCAGAGCCCTGAGGAGGCAGGTTCAGACACACACTTTGCCCTTCATGTTAATCCTAAAGTTTATTTTAATAAATATTTGAATTAGCCACACTTTCATATTCTGAGCCCTGGGACAAAATGATGCATCTGCGTCCCTCCTTCACCCCCACCTTCATAACCTCCCTCCCTTCCCTCCGCCCTCCCTACCAACACATGACACATAATGCAGAGGAATCATCCACGTTCACACAATCCTTTGGCTTCCCCTCTAATGAGCAGCAGAGGTGGCACACACACACACACAAACACACTCACTCACACACACACATAACAAGCACAATACACGAGCAAAAATACATGTACACACATATGCAGGACACACGCATTCATTGGTTCACTGGTGCTCTTACCCCCCCTCCCCCACCTCCCTTCCCTCATCCTATTCCTAACCCACATCCAGCAGTTATTCCTGTCCAATGTCACCTATAAAACCCTCATTTATTCACCTTTCTCGTAATCTCTAATGACAGCCTATTCCCCATAAAGTGCACTAGGTGGCTCTGGTCAAAAGTTGTCCATAATATGGGTAATTGGGTTTTCCTCACAACAATCTCTTCAAACCCAGGGTGTACTCACGTTTGGCCCACGGGCGTGTTCTCTGGGACAGTCAGGGTGTAGGAGGCGTTGGTGAACTGTGGGGGGCGGAACCCTGCCAGAATAGCCACTGTTGCAGGGGGACCCTTCCTGCCCTGCGTGTCCACCGCCTGCACCCTCAGCATGTACTCCCTGCTGGGGGTCAGGGGTCGGCCGGTGGTCCTGACCTCCCCAGAGCTGCGGTCCACCTCAAACGAATCCTCGCCGCCTAGTTACGGGATATAAACAACACGTATTAACACACAGACACACATGGTTCTTCCAAGTGACTCAAAGGTTTCTTGAAGGGATAGTTGACCCCCAAATCAACATTGTTCTGTGTTTTCACACCTCAACACACAGCTTGCCCCGGGGCCTTATAGACAATCATGTGAGTGATATCATGTAGCAGAGACAGCTGTGCAGAAATGGACATCCCTAAGACATTGCTGATTTCTTGGGCTGGGGGGCTGGTGTGTGTGTTTATTTGTGTATAGAGATGGGGGTAGAGGACCCTTCTGCCAGCTGGGGCTGTGTGTGTGCGGTGTGTGTGTGTCTGTGTGTGCATGTGTTATTGGGTTAACATCCAGCCTCTGATCTTTCTCTGAGGAGAACAGGAAGACAGGGTCATCTTAATCCATGTCCCCCTGGGCAGCAGCATCAACAGAAGAGAAAGAGAGAGAAGAGGAGTAGGAAGAGAGAGAGAGGGAGAAGAAGAGGAAGAAGAGGAGGAGGAGGAAGAGAGAGAGGGAGAAGAGGAGGAGGAGGAAGAGAGAGAGAGAAGATGAAGAGGAGGAAGAGAGAGAGAGAGAGAGAAGATGAAGAGGAGGAAGAGAGAGAGAGAAAAGAGGAGGAGGAGGAAGAGAGAGAGAAGAGGAGGAGGAGGAAGAGAGAGAGAAGAGGAGGCGGAGGAAAAGAGAGGAATAGGAGGAGGAAGAGAGAGAGAAGAGGAGGAGGAGGAGGAAGAGAGAGGGAGAAGAAGAGGAGGAAGAGAGAGAGAAGAGGAGGAGGAGGAAGAGAGAGAGAGAAGAGGAGGAGGAGGAAGAGAGAGAGAAAAGGAGGAGGAGGAGGAAGAGAGAGAGAAGAGGAGGAGGAAGAGAGAGAGAGAAGAAGAGGAGGAGGAAGAGAGAGAGAAAAGGATGAGGAAGAGAGAGAGAGAAAAGGGGGAGGAGGAGGAAGAGAGAGAGAAGAGGAGGAGGAGGAGGAGGAGGAAGAGAGAGAAGAGGAGGAGGAAGAGAGAGAAGAGGAGGAGGAGGAGGAGGAGGAAGAGAGAGAAGAGGAGGAGGAAGAGAGAGAGAGAGAGAAGAGGAGGAGGAGGAGGAGGAAGAGAGAGAGAAGAGGAGGAGGAAGAGAGAGAGAAGCGGAGGAGGAGGAAGAGAGAGAGAAGAGGAGGAGGAGGAGGAAGAGAGAGAGAAGAGGAGGAGGAGGAAGAGAGAGAAGTGGAGGAGGAGGAAGAGAGAGAGAGAGCAGCGGAGGAGGAAGAGAGAGAGAGAAGAGGAGGAGGAAGAGAGAGAGAAGAGGAGGAGGAGGAAGAGAGAGAGAGAGAGAGAGAGAGAGAGAGAGAGAAGCGGAGGAGGAAGTAGCCAGGGACATGAAGCTAATCACAGCTGCTGGTAGCCAGGGACATGAAGCTAATCACAGCTGCTGGTAGCCAGGGACATGAAGCTAATCACAGCTGCTGGTAGCCAGGGACATGAAGCTAATCACAGCTGCTGGTAGCCAGGGACATGAAGCTAATCACAGCTGCTGGTAGCCAGGGACATGAAGCTAATCACAGCTGCTGGTAGCCAAGGACATGAAGCCAATCACAGCTGCTGGTAGCCAGGGTAATGAAGCTAATCAGAGGTGCTGGTAGCCAGGGACATGAAGCTAATCACAGCTGCTGGTAGCCAAGGACATGAAGCCAATCACAGCTGCTGGTAGCCAGGGACATGAAGCTAATCACAGCTGCTGGTAGCCAGGGACATGAAGCTAATCACAGCTGCTGGTAGCCAGGGACATGAAGCTAATCACAGCTGCTGGTAGCCAGGGACATTAAGCTAATCACAGCTGCTGGTAGCCATGGTAATGAAGCTAATCACAGGTGCTGGTAGCCAGGGACATGAAGCTAATCACAGCTGCTGGTAGCCAAGGACATGAAGCCAATCACAGCTGCTGGTAGCCAGGGACATGAAGCTAATCACAGCTTGGATTTTTCATTTTTTTTATTTTTTATTTAATTCAATCTACATTGTATATCTATAAAAAAAATATTTGTTATAATTTATTGTACATTATCGCTGTTTTAGGAAAACCTTAGTACCCTAATAATGGAACATTTGCATGTCATCCTTTAATTAAATGCTTTTATCTCATCAGAGTTTAGCTATCTAATCTAATCAAAGGTAATGTAAAATGGACACCATTTAAACGTTGTATCAATTCAATCACAATTTTGCCATACTTCCTCTGTCAAGTATGGTGTTTTAGCTTTATTTCCCCATCGATTGATTAATAAAAAAACAGCCTTACTTGTAGGGAGGCTACCTCACATGATTTTCCATTTCACTAATTGGCCCCCTTGACAAAGAGCTCCTGCCCACAAATCTTCACCATCGTCTCAGGAATCCAACCCATCCCTCCTCTCCAACCCATCCATCTTCCCATCCCATCCCTCCCCTCCGACCCATCCATCTTCCCACCCCACCCCTCCCCTAACCTCCAACCCATCCATCTTCCCATCCCTCCTCTCCAACCCATCCATCTTCCCATCCCTCCTCTCAAACCCATCCCTACTCTCCAACCCATCCCTCCTCTCCAACCCATACACCTTCCCATCCACCTTCCCATCCCTCTCCTCCAACCCACCCATCTTCCCATCCCTCCTCTCCAACCCATACACCTTCACACCCCATCCCTCCCCTCCAACCCATCCATCTTCCCATCCCTCCTCTCTAACCCATCCCTCCTCTCCAACCCATACACCTTCCCACCCCATCCCACCCCTCCAACCCAACCATCTTCCCATCCCTCCTCTCTAACCCATCCCTCCTCTCCAACCTATACACCTTCCCACCCCATCCCATCCCACCCCTCCAACCCAACCATCTTCCCATCCCTCCTCTCCAACCCATACACCTTCCCACCCCATCCCACCCCTCCAACCCAACCATCTTCCAATCCCTCCTCTCTAACCAATCCATCTTCCCATCCCTCCTCTCCAACCCATACACCTTCCCATCCCATCCCTCCCCTCCAACCCATCCATCTTCCCAGCCCTCCTCTCTAACCCATCCCTCCTCTCCAACCCATACACCTTCCCATCCCATCCCACCCCTCCAACCCAACCATCTTCCCATCCCTCCTCTCTAACCCATCCATCTTCCCATCCCTCCTCTCCAACCCATACACCTTCCCATCCCATCCCTCCCCTCCAACCCATCCATCTTCCTATCCCTCCTCTCCAACCCATACACCTTCCCATCCCATCCCACCCCTCCAACCCAACCATCTTCCCATCCCTCCTCTCTAACCCATCCATCTTCCCATCCCTCCTCTCCAACCTATACACCTTCCCATCCCATCCCTCCCCTCCAACCCATCCATCTTCCCATCCCTCCTCTTTAACCCATCCATCTTCCCATCCCTCCTCTCCAACCCATACACCTTCCCATCCCATCCCTCCCCTCCAACCCATCCCTCCTCTCTAACCCATACACATACACATTCCCATCCCATCCCTCCCCTCCAACCCATCCCTCCTCTCTAACCCATACACATACACATTCCCATCCCATCCCTCCCATCCAACCCATCCCTCCTCTCTAACCCATACACATACACATTCCCATCCCATCCCTCCCCTCCAACCCATCCCTCCTCTCTAACCCATACACATACACATTCCCAACCCATCCCTCCTCTCTAACCCATACACATACACATTCCCATCCCATCCCTCCTCTCCAACCCATCCACCCTCCCATCCCTCCTCTCTAACCCATACACCTTCCCATCACATCCCTCCTCTCCAACCCATACACCTTCCCATCCCATCCCTCCTCTCTAACCCATCCCTCCTCTCCAACCCATACACCTTCCCATCCCATCCCTCCTCTCCAACCCATACACCTTCACACCCCATCCCTCCCCTCCAACCGATCCATCTTCCCATCCCTCCTCTCTAACCCATCCCTCCTCTCCAACCCATACACCTTCCCACCCCATCCCACCCCTCCAACCCAACCATCTTCCCATCCCTCCTCTCTAACCCATCCCTCCTCTCCAACCTATACACCTTCCCACCCCATCCCACCCCTCCAACCCAACCATCTTCCCATCCCTCCTCTCCAACCCATACACCTTCCCACCCCATCCCACCCCTCCAACCCAACCATCTTCCCATCCCTCCTCTCTAACCCATCCATCTTCCCATCCCTCCTCTCCAACCCATACACCTTCCCATCCCATCCCTCCCCTCCAACCCATCCATCTTCCCAGCCCTCCTCTCTAACTCATCCCTCCTCTCCAACCCATACACCTTCCCATCCCATCCCACCCCTCCAACCCAACCATCTTCCCATCCCTCCTCTCCAACCCATACACCTTCCCATCCCATCCCTCCCCTCCAACCCATCCATCTTCCCAGCCCTCCTCTCTAACCCATCCCTCCTCTCCAACCCATACACCTTCCCATCCCATCCCACCCCTCCAACCCAACCATCTTCCCATCCCTCCTCTCTAACCCATCCATCTTCCCATCCCTCCTCTCCAACCCATACACCTTCCCATCCCATCCCTCCCCTCCAACCCATCCATCTTCCCATCCCTCCTCTCTAACCCATCCCTCCTCTCCAACCCATACACCTTCCCATCCCATCCCACCCCTCCAGCCCAACCATCTTCCCATCCCTCCTCTCTAACCCATCCATCTTCCCATCCCTCCTCTCCAACCTATACACCTTCCCATCCCATCCCTCCCCTCCAACCCATCCATCTTCCCATCCCTCCTCTTTAACCCATCCATCTTCCCATCCCTCCTCTCCAACCCATACACCTTCCCATCCCATCCCTCCCCTCCAACCCATCCCTCCTCTCTAACCCATACACATACACATTCCCATCCCATCCCTCCCCTCCAACCCATCCCTCCTCTCTAACCCATACACATACACATTCCCATCCCATCCCTCCCCTCCAACCCATCCCTCCTCTCTAACCCATACACATACACATTCCCATCCCATCCCTCCCCTCCAACCCATCCATCTTCCCAGCCCTCCTCTCTAACCCATCCCTCCTCTCCAACCCATACACCTTCCCATCCCATCCCACCCCTCCAACCCAACCATCTTCCCATCCCTCCTCTCTAACCCATCCATCTTCCCATCCCTCCTCTCCAACCCATACACCTTCCCATCCCATCCCTCCCCTCCAACCCATCCATCTTCCCATCCCTCCTCTCTAACCCATCCCTCCTCTCCAACCCATACACCTTCCCATCCCATCCCACCCCTCCAACCCAACCATCTTCCCATCCCTCCTCTCTAACCCATCCATCTTCCCATCCCTCCTCTCCAACCTATACACCTTCCCATCCCATCCCTCCTCTCCAACCCATCCATCTTCCCATCCCTCCTCTTTAACCCATCCATCTTCCCATCCCTCCTCTCCAACCTATACACCTTCCCATCCCATCCCTCCTCTCCAACCCATACACCTTCCCATCCCATCCCATCCCTCCTCTCTAATCCATACACCTTCCCATCCCATCCCTCCTCTCCAACCCATACACCTTCCCATCCCATCCCTCCTCTCCAACCCATACACCTTCCCATCCCATCCCTCCTCTCTAACCCATCCACCCTCCCATCCCTCCTCTCCAACCGATCCACCCTCCCATCCCTCCTCTCCAACCCATCCACCTTCCCATCCCATCCCTCCTCTCCAACCCATACACCTTCCCATCCCATCCCATCCATCCCTCCTCTCTAACCCATCCACCCTCCCATCCCTCCTCTCCAACCCATCCACCTTCCCATCCCATCCCTCCTCTCCAACCCATACACCATCCCATCCCTCCTCTCCAACCCATACACCTTCCCATCCCATCCCACCCCTCCAACCCAACCATCTTCCCATCCCTCCTCTCTAACCCATCCATCTTCCCATCCCTCCTCTCCAACCCATACACCTTCCCATCCCATCCCTCCCCTCCAACCCATCCATCTTCCCATCCCTCCTCTCTAACCCATCCCTCCTCTCCAACCCATACACCTTCCCATCCCATCCCACCCCTCCAGCCCAACCATCTTCCCATCCCTCCTCTCTAACCCATCCATCTTCCCATCCCTCCTCTCCAACCTATACACCTTCCCATCCCATCCCTCCCCTCCAACCCATCCATCTTCCCATCCCTCCTCTTTAACCCATCCATCTTCCCATCCCTCCTCTCCAACCCATACACCTTCCCATCCCATCCCTCCCCTCCAACCCATCCCTCCTCTCTAACCCATACACATACACATTCCCATCCCATCCCTCCCCTCCAACCCATCCCTCCTCTCTAACCCATACACATACACATTCCCATCCCATCCCTCCCCTCCAACCCATCCCTCCTCTCTAACCCATACACATACACATTCCCATCCCATCCCTCCCCTCCAACCCATCCATCTTCCCAGCCCTCCTCTCTAACCCATCCCTCCTCTCCAACCCATACACCTTCCCATCCCATCCCACCCCTCCAACCCAACCATCTTCCCATCCCTCCTCTCTAACCCATCCATCTTCCCATCCCTCCTCTCCAACCCATACACCTTCCCATCCCATCCCTCCCCTCCAACCCATCCATCTTCCCATCCCTCCTCTCTAACCCATCCCTCCTCTCCAACCCATACACCTTCCCATCCCATCCCACCCCTCCAACCCAACCATCTTCCCATCCCTCCTCTCTAACCCATCCATCTTCCCATCCCTCCTCTCCAACCTATACACCTTCCCATCCCATCCCTCCTCTCCAACCCATCCATCTTCCCATCCCTCCTCTTTAACCCATCCATCTTCCCATCCCTCCTCTCCAACCTATACACCTTCCCATCCCATCCCTCCTCTCCAACCCATACACCTTCCCATCCCATCCCATCCCTCCTCTCTAATCCATACACCTTCCCATCCCATCCCTCCTCTCCAACCCATACACCTTCCCATCCCATCCCTCCTCTCCAACCCATACACCTTCCCATCCCATCCCTCCTCTCGAACCCATCCACCCTCCCATCCCTCCTCTCCAACCGATCCACCCTCCCATCCCTCCTCTCCAACCCATCCACCTTCCCATCCCATCCCTCCTCTCCAACCCATACACCTTCCCATCCCATCCCATCCATCCCTCCTCTCTAACCCATCCACCCTCCCATCCCTCCTCTCCAACCCATCCACCTTCCCATCCCATCCCTCCTCTCCAACCCATACACCATCCCATCCCTCCTCTCCAACCCATACACCTTCCCATCCCATCCCTCCTCTCCATCCCATCCCTCCTCTCCAACCCATCCACCCTCCCATCCCTCCTCTCCAGCCCATACACCTTCCCATCCCATCCCTCCTCTCTAACCCATCCCTCCTCTCCAACCCATACACCTTCCCATCCCATCCCTCCTCTCCAATCCATCCACCCTCCCATCCCTCCTGTCCAACCCATCCACTTTCCCATCCCTCCTCACAAAAAAGATTCCTGATTCCAAATCTAGGAGCCTTGAAAGCCCCGGGGAGTGATTATCCCGCGTTCCACATGCTCGCTAACACGTGTCCCCTCTCCCTCCCCAACTGTAATTGAAATTCAACACGACCCCATAATAGAAAAGCAAATAAACAAAAACAAAATCAATATACAGAGCGGCGGCATAGCCTGTGCCAGATGTTGGTGATAATTACCGCTGTCAGAGCCTTTTTTTGTGTCTGCTTGTTAGCCGTGTTAGCGCTTAGTGGCAGAGGGGATGCTCATGCTAATTTGCTCTTGTATCTCTTGCGCTTGACGGAATTTATTGATTTTAGGAGTTGTTTTTTCCCCTGACAACACACAAACAGATGGACACACCATTTCCAGCCCTTCTAGATGGTAGTCACCAGATCGACATTTCACTCACCGTCCAGTAGCAGAAAGTGGGCGTTTCCTATTGTGCCATCTCGTTGCCGGGCGGTGAGGCGGTAGACCACAGAGCCTGGTGCGGCGTCAGGTCCCACTGCGCCCAGGTAGGGCTGGGGGAACATGCCCCACTGCAGGTCTGCCAGGGTGGGCACACTCAGGCTCAGCCTGCAGAGGTACCACTCATCACCTACAGACACAGAAAAGATAAGAGGTTAAGGGTCAGGGTCAAAGGTCAGAGATAACAGTTGGTACAGACAGGGGGACATGGAATCACTACTAAGAGGTTGCCTGTGTGAAATGTAGGCATATGAGCTAAATGCATTTTGGGAAAGTGGAGGACTAGTGTCTGCTGAAGCCCCCAATCCTTTGATGGTGATGTCATTGGGTCTGAGTCACAGTGTCTGGGGCCACTTCCCACCATTGGGCTTTGACTTTTCCAAACAGATCCATCCATCTCTCTTTCAAATGGTTTGCGATCTCGGGCACAATCTCCTTAATCGTATTTGCCTCTCAAAATCAATTTCTCAACAATCCACTGGTAACCCCCCCCAACCCCCTGACGGCAGCCACAACACTTTGATGATGCTGGACTCATTCTCTGGGTGGAGACAAATGGCCAGATGCAACATGGCTGATAGGTTCCCTGTTTCCATCCCAGGCTGAAGGGCTTTTCCTCCCTCGTCTGTTTCCTCGCTAGCAGCTATCTGCTGTCTGAGACTGTCGCTCCCCCCGAGGCCTTAGCAGTCAGTGAAAAGAATGACATTTTCTTTACAAACCCATCACCCTCTCTTCCTATCGCTCTTCACACGAGCATGTTTCCCACAAAACACACTGTCTGATAGCACACTGAGAGAGGGAGAGAGAGAGAGAGAGAAAAGGGGAGAAAGAGAGAGAGAGGAAAGAGGTGGGGGGGCAGAAAGTAAGCGCGTGCTCTCAGAAGTCCTTCAGAAGATCAGAAAAGATTCAGAGAAGGGGACTCCAGGCAAACAGACATATCTGCCGCTGGTTGTTGTTGCTGCTTGTCGTCTGGTTTTGGGAGAGTTTGTTTTGTCTGCAGACTTGTGCTTCGTGTTGTTTGCCATGTCTGGCGCGGAGGAGAGACAACAGCAAATAAGAGGGAGCTTCACATCTGAGGGACGCAGGGAAGCAGCGGGGAAAAGAGAGGGAGAAGAAAAGAGGAAGAACGCACCGCTCTCTCCCTCCTTCCTGACTTTTCATTTAGAAGCCTGATAGAGAGAGGGAGTGGGGAAGAGGAAGAGAGAGGGGAGGAAGACACAGGGGAGGATGGGTGCCTTCTTGACAGATCTCTAGATTCTTGTATTGCTATCTTGTAATTCAGCGGATGGATGTGGTTGTTTTGTTTGCCGCTTATACACCGATTGGCTATGTATGAATGTATGAGTTCCTCCACAGACATCAATGACTCTTCATAATGATAGCGGTGTCATGATCCTTGGTCCAAACGACTGAGCACACACTAAGTACATGCCAAACACACGTATGTATACATAAATGCATACAAATGGCTGACTTAGGGTTGGCTCAGTGGGCTTTAACCATTAAACTGTGCCTGGGGGTCAAAAAGCAAGGGATGAGGAGAGATATAGGAGAGTTAAACACAAGAGTGTCAGTGTCATGACCTGTACATAAACTGCTCACAGAGGAGAGAAGAATATCTTACAGTACGTACATCCACCACAGGTCTCTCACTCACTCTCTCTGCTTCATCTGTCACCAGGGCCATCCATGCCTCTCTCTCTCTTTCTCTTCCCTCTTTTCTCCACCAAACTAGCAGAACTAAAAGGCAGCCAACAGATCCACCTCGTCAGTGTTCTGTGAGAGTGGATCAGTCGACAAAGTGGGCAAAGCTCCACACGTACAGTATCTGCTACCGGCTTTCTAATCCACGTAAGATCCGATGGTAACCAGGCGAAATCGCCCCAGATACGATACACACCCGCCGCCGCCGTATTAATAGCCCAGTGACACTCGTCTGAGTCCCCCCAAAGCTGTCTCCTCATTTGAATATCAATTCAGATGATGTCACCGATTGTTATGCAAATCCGGGAATAAAAGGGGAAAATTGTGTTTGTTTTCTTCCCCCTGATTTGATACACAGTGAATTAGAGGTGCAGCCGTGCAAAAGAGGCCAGTATTGATGGAGCGAGAATGAGATTGCATTCAAGTGGTCTTTATGTGTCTGACATCAGATGGAGATGACACATTTGAGTGGGGCCCAATTTGTGTCAGTACATTGACAGTGTTGTCCAATAACAGCCTACCAAAATGACATGAGGCTTCAACTGAAGAAGAAGTAATGACGGAATGGGGAAGATTCTTTCAGATCTCCATGAAGTACCAACGTAAGGTATGGGCTAGGAGTTGTCCTTTAACCATTACATTAAATAAGGGGGTGATAGAGAGAGGGGGCACCCATCCCATTTCCCCAAGCCCCCAGGACCCTCTTGGCTCCTCTTGGCCCCTAGTGATCCCTCTCAGACCTGACAGAGATGGTGTGTGGTATCTGGTGACGTGATGTCGCTAGAACAAAGACCTGTGATGGGACTGGAGGGAGATCAGAGCTATCACTGTTACAGGAGACCACCTGAGGTACAATACAGAGGGTAAGAGTCATGCAGCTGAGCTAGGATTACACACACACTGTTTTTGTACATACACACACAGATTTATACTCCCACAATGCCGATGGGGAGGTCACATAGGTGTGCGTGTGTGTTTGTGTGAATGATAGCGTGGGATGTGTCGCCTTGGTGACTCACAGAGTGCAGGTGTCCCCATGAGTCCAGTCTCCGTGGGAGCAGGTTAAGTCTTTTGAACACACACGCATGCAGGCATCTCACGTAATTGCCTGTCCTTGCTGGCCTGGCAGGAAGTTGACACTGGGTGTGTGTGTGTGTGTGTGTGTGTGTGTGTGTGTGTGTGTGTGTGTGTGTGTCAGAATCTAAAAAGAGTATCCCTTTCACGCACGATTAACTACTCAATGATGTGGATCTCACTTTTTGTTTTAATGACATGCATAATTACGTTTCAAATCAATAGCTTTTTTCTCCTCTAAAACCAGTGTAGAAGGAGATAGTGAGTGAGAGAGAGTGAGAGAGAGAGTGAGAGAGAGAGAGAGAGAGAGAGAGAGAGAGAGATAGATATAGATAGATAGAGAGGGAGATAGAGGGGGAGGGAGAGAGATAGAGAGAGAGAGAAAAGAGAGAGGGACAAAGATAGAGAGAGAGAGATAAAGTACAGGCTCAGTGAGCACAGCCTTGCTATTGAGTAAGGTAGACACAGGAAAACATGGCTCCTTGTAGAGGAAAGGCTGTGCAACCACCGCACCACAGCAGAACCCGAAGCAGAGCTGAGACAGAGTTGCATTTCCTGACAAAATGTTAAAAATATAAAACAATTAGAGAGTGTAATTTTCCCAAATTTGAAACCCTTATTCAAGGTTTCAAAGACCTCTCTGATGAGGATAGGCTACCCATCCTGTTGGGGGAGGATGCAGAGAACTGTAGGTTGGCAGAAAACTACATTGCTGCCTGCCATAAGATGAGGAACAGTGTCTGACAGACCAACCAACCTGAACATGTCCTCTATGCTTATTGTTATTGTTTAATGTCTGGTTATTATGACCCTCGGTGATTGCTATCCCCATTGACAATATTGATTATTATTATTAATTATTTTAACATTTCCTCCATAGTAAGCTTTGGCAAGATGTACATTGTTACGTCATGCCAATAAAGCAAATGTAATTGAATTGTTAGAGGGGGAGGGAGAGAGAGCGAGGGAGGGAGAGAGAGAGAGAGTGATAGCGAGAGAAAAGAGATAGGGACAGAGATAGATAGAGAGGGAGAGATGCTCAATGTGTGAGAGAAACCACAGAGAAACTTGCAACATCCTCTATACTTATATTACAGCTGGTTAGGGGATAATTGACTGTGTCAATATTAGACCATCAAAAGAGACTGTTACCAAATCTTTCAATAGGTGGGGTCTAGTTGCCATTGGGTAGCTACTGAGAACAATATTTTGAGGGAGGAGAGTCATTGAGGGACAAACCCCCCCAGTTCTATGGGCTGGGAACCCTGCTCCCCATCTGCTCCCTGGTAGCCAGCGGACTGAGGCGTTATGCATCCTAATTAATGATCTTATAGACTGGCCCACTTTCCCCCCCCTGCATGCACACACACACACACACACACACACACAGAGAGGGAGAGAGAAGTGAGAAGTGAGAAAGAGAGAGAGAAGAGAGAAGGAGAGAGAGAGAGAGAAGAGAGAGAAAAGAGAGTGAGAGAGAGAGAGAGAGAAGAGAGAGAAGAGAGAAAGAGAGGGAAGAGAGAAAGAAGAGAGAGAAGAGAGAAGAAGAGAGAAGAAGAGGGAGGGAGGGAGGGAGGGAGGGAGGGAGGGAGGGAGGGAGGGAGGGAGGGAGGGAGGGAGAAGATAGAAGTCAAGACAGACGAGAGAGAAAGAGAGAGAGAGAGAGAGAGAGAGAGAGAGCATAGAAAGGGGAAAGGGGACATCATTATACAGTCTGACCTCACTGTGGACGTCCCCTGGTATCTCTGGTACCTAAAGTGGACAGAGGAATAGGACAGCCCTACAGTACTGCTGTACACTCCCCTCATTTCTCAAATCCTCCTCTGATTTCTCCACATTTCACCCTTGGTTGACTTATACTGCCCAAACCTGATGATATTCCAAACGCTCAACTGGTTTAACGTAGCTAAGCAACCAATCTGATGATGTAAATGCATGTAAATGCAATACTCCATGAAATACAAGAGACAGACAGCAGGAATAACTTATTCTATTTTCTCCTCTGACAAAGTCACAAACAAACAGGCATTGAGAACATTAGGGAAAAATGAATACATTTCAGCCACAGACAGAACTGTGCAGTGTGTGTGTGTGTGTGTGTGTGTGTTTTCTGATAAGCCCTGAGCCTGTGTGTGGATGGAGCCCTCCCCACTACACACTCATCCACACACAGACAATCAAATGCAGAGGAGACATAGCTGCTCATGTATGTCCCTGCATGCCTTGTGGAGTGACAACGTTCCATCACATCATCCCACCCTCTCTCTTACTCCTCCTGGACTCTGGTCTCCTAGCACCTCGTGAACACATTAGATCCTAACTAACTACCACAACCAATTTACCACCCGTGTCATGCCTGTCTCTTTGGAATGAGATGCCCATAGGGGGCTGCCCTCTCTCTGCCTGACCACAAATGTAGTATTTCACCACTCGAGGACCGTGGACGCCCGTGAGTGAGTGAGCGATCGTGTCCTCACAGTCGACACAACACGGAAACTGAATTAGAGCCATTCTGAGGTCGGGTGTGCATGGGGAATGGAGGGTTAGGGGAGGAACAGAGGGTATTATGGGGGTTTAGTAAGCTTCCAGCTACACTAATAGCGTTCTCCACTCCACCCAGACCACCTTCAAAATACACTCACCTTACTGTGAGGTGAATTCAGAGTGTGTGTGTGACCTCTCAAGGTGAGTTATCAACAACAAGAACCTCAGGCTGCTTCTACACGGGGTGTGTCTCTGTCAGAGGAGGCTCGTGGGAGGCGCTATAGGAGGACGGGCTCATTGTAAACAAGACGCCTCTACACCAACTGTTTACATCAACTAACCATCTCTATCTCTTATTTCCCCACAGGTAGATAGGGTATATTGTCCTTTCTCATATCCAGTATTCATTAGCAAGTAGGGAAACGTATAGTCTCACAAGGGGTTATTTACTTCAGCACCCTCACTGTGCTCGTAGTCTTCCTGGTAAGCACTGCTCATCCTCACTTCAGAGTATAGATTACTTCCCCCACCAAGGACACTGGGATCGTCTGAACTCTCCCAACTCAATATGCAGTTGCCGCCGGCGCGATAGAAGACAGAATCTGGGTGGATAAGCCGGATCCAGGGGTTTGATTTTCCCAATAACTCCGAAGAATGGAATCAATCGCTCCAGAGGAGTGGAGAGGCTGGATCCAAAGACAGAGTGAAAACCAAAGCTCTCTGTCTTTGACGGCAGAGTGAAAAACAGTTGGATTTATTTGTCTGATCCCCAATCTCCATGCTGTGTGAGACGGGGTCTGCGAGGGAGGATTGGAGAACGCCATCATAGGAAATTGGGTCAAAAGCCAAAGCCTGTCTGTGGAGCAGTGGTATGATGATACACACACTCACATACAGTATACATTCACATTAAGTCCCTGCCAGTGGAAGGGCTGTGACTACAGCTATTAAATGTCCCTGGGGAACTGTTCAATGCTGTCAGACTTCAGGTCATGAGGATTTTACAGTCGAATTCATTCTCCTTTAGTTTGTGTGGTTGAGTGTATGAGGTACATCTGCTGTAATCTCAACTGCCATGAGAGAAGTTTGTGATGGTGAGACGACTTCTGCAAGAGTTACGCCCAAAGATCAAATGAGTGAAATAAGGAGAGAACATGAAAGAGTGGATAAAGCCACACAAGGCTCAGTATTCCAAACTGTATTTTATAAAACGTATTTCAATGTCACCTCAGAGAGAGAGAGAAAATCTAAGGGAGAGAGAGAGAGAGAGAGAGTGTGGGAGAGAGAGAAAGAGAGAGACAGAGAGACAGTGAGAGAGAGAGCGAGAGAGAGAGATAGAGTGTGTGGGAAAGAGGGAGAGAGAGAGAAACAGAGGTCAAGAAAGAGAGAAAAACGACAGAGGGGAGCTCTCAGAAGTTTTTCACTCATCTAACGCCCATACCTCAATAATTCAACTTTTACATCTACTGAAATAGACCCTTGAATTGAGAAAGACCGACATATGCAGACTCTCACAAGCTGTGGAAGAAAATACATTGTGATCTAAAACATGAAAACTGTCGGTTAAATTATGAATATCTGAGGACTTTTGTCAGACATTAAAAAATAAAACAGTAAAAATGTTATGTGGCAACTCATTCCTTATTGATGTGTTATGTCAAGATATTTCTCTGTAGAAACTGACAATTATGGAAGTGTGATTAGGGAGGAGAGGCAAGGTGTGTGTGTGTGTGTCTGCTTGTCGAGGGGTTATGTTGTATTTAATAGAATCAGCCATATAACTTTAAATGAGCAACACAATCACATTTCATGTAGGCATTTACAGGTCCAATTTCAGTTGATTATCTCACTGTGTCAATGTCAAGGTCAGCAGGAGGGTGTGAACAGCTGAACCCAGACCTGCCTACAGGATTTGGATCTGCCAGAGCTGCCAACAGTGCCTGTCTTCAATCACCTGACATCTACGGCAACCATGGGTGACAGACAGACCGGTACACATACAGTGCTGTACATACACACACACACACACACACACACACACACACACACACACACACACACACACACACACACACACACACACACACACACACACACACACACACACACAAAGAGGTGCTATTGCAAACAAACACACACACACACTTACACATATGTAGCGCTGATGGGCAAACACAAGCACCTCAGGTGACATGGTGTTGAAAAGAACACATCATGTGTGTGTGTGTGTGTATGTGTGTGTGTCTGTGAGTGTGTGGGGGGTGATAATAGTTCTGGTCAGGCACTGGCGGACAGGGACAGATAGGGGAGGCAAACTCCCTGACCCTGAACATCTCATAGACTGCAAGAACACCACACTAAACAGCTAACGACGTGTGTGTGCCTGCTGCCTTGAATTGTGTGTGCCTCGCCCTGGTTGTCTGCTCTGTATGTGTGTGTCTGATTTCTTCGCTTTCTGATGATACACCCTCTACTGGAGCTCTGTGGTGTGTGTGTGTGTGTGTGTGTGTGTGTGTGTGTGTGTGTGTGTGTGTGTGTGTGTGTGTGTGTGTGTGTGTGTGTGTGTGTGTAAACTCTGATCCCTTATCAGCAACTATCATATGGCTCAACAAAGAAAAAACAACAAAGGAGGAAAATCTCTACTGAACCTGACTGTGTGTTATTGTGTGTTATTGTGTGTTATTGTGTGTTATTGTGTGTGTGGCTGTGTGTTATTGTGTGTGTGGCTGTGTGTTATTGTGTGTGTGGCTGTGTGTGTGGTGTGTGTTATTGTGTGTGTGGCTGTGTGTTATTGTGTGTGTGGCTGTGTGTTATTGTGTGTGTGGCTGTGTGTTATTGTGTGTGTGGCTGTGTGTTATTGTGTGTGTGGCTGTGTGTTATTGTGTGTGTGACTGTGTGTTATTGTGTGTGTGTGGCTGTGTGTTATTGTGTGAGTGGCTGTGTGTTATTGTGTGTGTGACTGTGTGTTATTGTGTGTGTGACTGTGTGTTATTGTGTGTGTGGCTGTGTGTTATTGTGTGTGTGGCTGTGTGTTATTGTGTGTGTGGCTGTGTGTTATTGTGTGTGTGGCTGTGTGTTATTGTGTGTTATTGTGTGTGTGGCTGTGTGTTATTGTGTGTGTGGCTGTGTGTTATTGTGTGTAATTGTGTGTGTGGCTGTGTGTTATTGTGTGTGTGGCTGTGTGTTATTGTGTATGTGGCTGTGTGTTATTGTGTGTGTGGTTGTGTGTTATTGTGTGTGTGATTGTGTTTTATTGTGTGAGGGGCTGTGTGTTATTGTGTGAGTGGCTGTGTTTTATTGTGTGAGGGGCTGTGTGTTATTGTGTGTGTGGCTGTGTGTTATTGTGTGTGTGGCTGTGTGTTATTGTGTGTTATTGTGTGTGTGGCTGTGTGGTATTGTGTGTGTGGCTGTGTGTTATTGTGTGTGTGGCTGTGTGTTATTGTGTGTGTGGCTGTGTGTTATTGTGTGAGGGGCTGTGTGTTATTGTGTGTTATTGTGTGTGTGGCTGTGTGTTATTGTGTGTTATTGTGTGTTATTGTGTGAGGGGCTGTGTGTTATTGTGTGTGTGGCTGTGTGTTATTGTGTGTGTGGCTGTGTGTTATTGTGCGTGTGGCTGTGTGTTATTGTGTGTTATTGTGTGTGTGGCTGTGTGTTATTGTGTGAGGGGCTGTGTGTTATTGTGTGAGGGGCTGTGTGTTATTGTGTGTTATTGTGTGTGTGGCTGTGTGTTATTGTGTGTGTGGCTGTGTGTTATTGTGTGAGGGGCTGTGTGTTATTGTGTGTGTGGCTGTGTGTTATTGTGTGTGTGGCTGTGTGTTATTGTGTGTTATTGTGTGTGTGGCTGTGTGGTATTGTGTGTGTGGCTGTGTGTTATTGTGTGTGTGGCTGTGTGTTATTGTGTGTGTGGCTGTGTGTTATTGTGTGAGGGGCTGTGTGTTATTGTGTGTTATTGTGTGTGTGGCTGTGTGTTATTGTGTGTTATTGTGTGTTATTGTGTGTTATTGTGTGTTATTGTGTGTGTGGCTGTGTGTTATTGTGTGTGTGGCTGTGTGTTATTGTGTGTGTGGCTGTGTGTGTGGTGTGTGTTATTGTGTGTGTGGCTGTGTGTTATTGTGTGTGTGGCTGTGTGTTATTGTGTGTGTGGCTGTGTGTTATTGTGTGTGTGGCTGTGTGTTATTGTGTGTGTGACTGTGTGTTATTGTGTGTGTGTGGCTGTGTGTTATTGTGTGAGTGGCTGTGTGTTATTGTGTGTGTGACTGTGTGTTATTGTGTGTGTGACTGTGTGTTATTGTGTGTGTGGCTGTGTGTTATTGTGTGTGTGGCTGTGTGTTATTGTGTGTGTGGCTGTGTGTTATTGTGTGTGTGGCTGTGTGTTATTGTGTGTTATTGTGTGTGTGGCTGTGTGTTATTGTGTGTGTGGCTGTGTGTTATTGTGTGTAATTGTGTGTGTGGCTGTGTGTTATTGTGTGTGTGGCTGTGTGTTATTGTGTATGTGGCTGTGTGTTATTGTGTGTGTGGTTGTGTGTTATTGTGTGTGTGATTGTGTTTTATTGTGTGAGGGGCTGTGTGTTATTGTGTGAGTGGCTGTGTTTTATTGTGTGAGGGGCTGTGTGTTATTGTGTGTGTGGCTGTGTGTTATTGTGTGTGTGGCTGTGTGTTATTGTGTGTTATTGTGTGTGTGGCTGTGTGGTATTGTGTGTGTGGCTGTGTGTTATTGTGTGTGTGGCTGTGTGTTATTGTGTGTGTGGCTGTGTGTTATTGTGTGAGGGGCTGTGTGTTATTGTGTGTTATTGTGTGTGTGGCTGTGTGTTATTGTGTGTTATTGTGTGTTATTGTGTGAGGGGCTGTGTGTTATTGTGTGTGTGGCTGTGTGTTATTGTGTGTGTGGCTGTGTGTTATTGTGCGTGTGGCTGTGTGTTATTGTGTGTCATTGTGTGTGTGGCTGTGTGTTATTGTGTGAGGGGCTGTGTGTTATTGTGTGAGGGGCTGTGTGTTATTGTGTGTTATTGTGTGTGTGGCTGTGTGTTATTGTGTGTGTGGCTGTGTGTTATTGTGTGAGGGGCTGTGTGTTATTGTGTGTGTGGCTGTGTGTTATTGTGTGTGTGGCTGTGTGTTATTGTGTGTTATTGTGTGTGTGGCTGTGTGGTATTGTGTGTGTGGCTGTGTGTTATTGTGTGTGTGGCTGTGTGTTATTGTGTGTGTGGCTGTGTGTTATTGTGTGAGGGGCTGTGTGTTATTGTGTGTTATTGTGTGTGTGGCTGTGTGTTATTGTGTGTTATTGTGTGTTATTGTGTGAGGGGCTGTGTGTTATTGTGTGTGTGGCTGTGTGTTATTGTGTGTGTGGCTGTGTGTTATTGTGCGTGTGGCTGTGTGTTATTGTGTGTTATTGTGTGTGTGGCTGTGTGTTATTGTGTGAGGGGCTGTGTGTTATTGTGTGAGGGGCTGTGTGTTATTGTGTGTTATTGTGTGTGTGGCTGTGTGTTATTGTGTGTGTGGCTGTGTGTTATTGTGTGAGGGGCTGTGTGTTATTGTGTGAGTGGCTGTGTGTTATTGTGTGAGGGGCTGTGTGTTATTGTGTGTTATTGTGTGTGGCTGTGTGTGTGGCTGTGTGTTATTGTGTGTGTGGCTGTGTGGTATTGTGTGTGTGGCTGTGTGTTATTGTGTGTGTGGCTGTGTGTTATTGTGTGTGTTATTGTGTGTTATTGTGTGTGTGGCTGTGTGTTATTGTGTGTTATTGTGTGTGGCTGTGTGTGTGGCTGTGTGTTATTGTGTGTGTGGCTGTGTGTTATTGTGTGTGTGGCTGTGTGTTATTGTGTGATATTGTGTGTTATTGTGTGTTATTGTGTGTGTGGCTGTGTGTTATTGTGTGTGGGGCTGTGTGTTATTGTGTGAGGGGCTGTGTGTTATTGTGTGAGTGGCTGTGTGTTATTGTGTGTTATTGTGTGTGTGGCTGTGTGTTATTGTGTGAGTGGCTGTGTGTTATTGTGTGTTATTGTGTGTGGCTGTGTGAGGGGCTGTGTGTTATTGTGTGTTATTGTGTGTGTGGCTGTGTGTTATTGTGTGAGTGGCTGTGTGTTATTGTGTGTGTGGCTGTGTGTTATTGTGTGTGTGACTGTGTGTTATTGTGTGTGTGGCTGTGTGTTATTGTGTGTGTGGCTGTGTGTTATTGTGTGTGTGGCTGTGTGTTATTGTGTGTGTGGCTGTGTGTTATTGTGTGTGTGGTTGTGTGTTATTGTGTTTTATTGTGTGAGGGGCTGTGTGTTATTGTGTGAGTGGCTGTGTTTTATTGTGTGAGGGGCTGTGTGTTATTGTGTGTGTGGCTGTGTGTTATTGTGTGTGTGGCTGTGTGTTATTGTGTGTTATTGTGTGTGTGGCTGTGTGGTATTGTGTGTGTGGCTGTGTGTTATTGTGTGTGTGGCTGTGTGTTATTGTGTGTGTGGCTGTGTGTTATTGTGTGTTATTGTGTGTTATTGTGTGTGTGGCTGTGTGTTATTGTGTGTGTGGCTGTGTGTTATTGTGTGTGTGGCTGTGTGTTATTGTGCGTGTGGCTGTGTGTTATTGTGTGTTATTGTGTGTTATTGTGTGAGGGGCTGTGTGTTATTGTGTGTGTGGCTGTGTGTTATTGTGTGTGTGGCTGTGTGTTATTGTGCGTGTGGCTGTGTGTTATTGTGTGTTATTGTGTGTGTGGCTGTGTGTTATTGTGTGAGGGGCTGTGTGTTATTGTGTGAGGGGCTGTGTGTTATTGTGTGTTATTGTGTGTGTGGCTGTGTGTTATTGTGTGTGTGGCTGTGTGTTATTGTGTGAGTGGCTGTGTGTTATTGTGTGTGTGGCTGTGTGTTAATGTGTGTTATTGTGTGTTATTGTGTGAGTGGCTGTGTGTTATTGTGTGTGTGGCTGTGTGTTATTGTGTGTTAATGTGTGTTATTGTGTGTTATTGTGTGTGTGGCTGTGTGTTATTGTGTGTGTGGCTGTGTGTTATTGTGTGTGTGGCTGTGTGTTATTGTGTGAGGGGCTGTGTGTTATTGTGTGAGTGGCTGTGTGTTATTGTGTGAGGGGCTGTGTGTTATTGTGTGTTATTGTGTGTGGCTGTGTGTGTGGCTGTGTGTTATTGTGTGTGTGGCTGTGTGGTATTGTGTGTGTGGCTGTGTGTTATTGTGTGTGTGGCTGTGTGTTATTGTGTGTGTTATTGTGTGTTATTGTGTGTGTGGCTGTGTGTTATTGTGTGTTATTGTGTGTGGCTGTGTGTGTGGCTGTGTGTTATTGTGTGTGTGGCTGTGTGTTATTGTGTGTGTGGCTGTGTGTTATTGTGTGATATTGTGTGTTATTGTGTGTTATTGTGTGTGTGGCTGTGTGTTATTGTGTGTGTGGCTGTGTGTTATTGTGTGAGGGGCTGTGTGTTATTGTGTGAGTGGCTGTGTGTTATTGTGTGTTATTGTGTGTGTGGCTGTGTGTTATTGTGTGAGTGGCTGTGTGTTATTGTGTGTTATTGTGTGTGGCTGTGTGAGGGGCTGTGTGTTATTGTGTGAGGGGCTGTGTGTTATTGTGTGTTATTGTGTGTGTGGCTGTGTGTTATTGTGTGTTATTGTGTGTGGCTGTGTGTGTGGCTGTGTGTTATTGTGTGTGTGGCTGTGTGTTATTGTGTGATATTGTGTGTTATTGTGTGTTATTGTGTGTGTGGCTGTGTGTTATTGTGTGTGTGGCTGTGTGTTATTGTGTGAGGGGCTGTGTGTTATTGTGTGTTATTGTGTGTGGCTGTGTGTTATTGTGTGATATTGTGTGTTATTGTGTGTTATTGTGTGTGTGGCTGTGTGTTATTGTGTGATATTGTGTGTTATTGTGTGTTATTGTGTGTGTGGCTGTGTGTTATTGTGTGATATTGTGTGTTATTGTGTGTTATTGTGTGTGTGGCTGTGTGTTATTGTGTGTGTGGCTGTGTGTTATTGTGTGAGTGGCTGTGTGTTATTGTGTGTTATTGTGTGTGTGGCTGTGTGTTATTGTGTGAGTGGCTGTGTGTTATTGTGTGTTATTGTGTGTGGCTGTGTGAGGGGCTGTGTGTTATTGTGTGAGGGGCTGTGTGTTATTGTGTGTTATTGTGTGAGTGGCTGTGTGTTATTGTGTGTGTGGCTGTGTGTTATTGTGTGTGTGACTGTGTGTTATTGTGTGTGTGGCTGTGTGTTATTGTGTGTGTGGCTGTGTGTTATTGTGTGTGTGGATGTGTGTTATTGTGTGTTATTGTGTGTGTGGCTGTGTGTTATTGTGTGTAATTGTGTGTGTGGCTGTGTGTTATTGTGTGTGTGGCTGTGTGTTATTGTGTATGTGGCTGTGTGTTATTGTGTGTGTGGTTGTGTGTTATTGTGTGTGTGATTGTGTTTTATTGTGTGAGGGGCTGTGTGTTATTGTGTGAGTGGCTGTGTTTTATTGTGTGAGGGGCTGTGTGTTATTGTGTGTGTGGCTGTGTGTTATTGTGTGTGTGGCTGTGTGTTATTGTGTGTTATTGTGTGTGTGGCTGTGTGGTATTGTGTGTGTGGCTGTGTGTTATTGTGTGTGTGGCTGTGTGTTATTGTGTGTTATTGTGTGTGTGGCTGTGTGTTATTGTGTGTGTGGCTGTGTGTTATTGTGCGTGTGGCTGTGTGTTATTGTGTGTTATTGTGTGTGTGGCTGTGTGTTATTGTGTGAGGGGCTGTGTGTTATTGTGTGAGGGGCTGTGTGTTATTGTGTGAGTGGCTGTGTGTTATTGTGTGAGGGGCTGTGTGTTATTGTGTGTTATTGTGTGTGTGGCTGTGTGTTATTGTGTGTGTGGCTGTGTGTTATTGTGTGAGTGGCTGTGTGTTATTGTGTGTGTGGCTGTGTGTTATTGTGTGAGGGGCTGTGTGTTATTGTGTGAGTGGCTGTGTGTTATTGTGTGAGGGGCTGTGTGTTATTGTGTGTTATTGTGTGTGGCTGTGTGTGTGGCTGTGTGTTATTGTGTGTGTGGCTGTGTGGTATTGTGTGTGTGGCTGTGTGTTATTGTGTGTGTGGCTGTGTGTTATTGTGTGTGTGGCTGTGTGTTATTGTGTGTTATTGTGTGTGTGGCTGTGTGTTATTGTGTGTTATTGTGTGTGGCTGTGTGTTATTGTGTGTGTGGCTGTGTGTTATTGTGTGTTATTGTGTGTTATTGTGTGTTATTGTGTGTGTGGCTGTGTGTTATTGTGTGTGTGGCTGTGTGTTATTGTGTGTGTGGCTGTGTGTTATTGTGTGATATTGTGTGTTATTGTGTGTTATTGTGTGTGTGGCTGTGTGTTATTGTGTGTGTGGCTGTGTGTTATTGTGTGAGGGGCTGTGTGTTATTGTGTGATATTGTGTGTGTGGCTGTGTGTTATTGTGTGAGGGGCTGTGTGTTATTGTGTGTTATTGTGTGTGGCTGTGTGTGTGGCTGTGTGTTATTGTGTGTGTGGCTGTGTGTTATTGTGTGTGTGGCTGTGTGTTATTGTGTGTTATTGTGTGTGTGGCTGTGTGTTATTGTGTGAGGGGCTGTGTGTTATTGTGTGTGTGGCTGTGTGTTATTGTGTGTTATTGTGTGTGTTATTGTGTGTTATTTTGTGTGGCTGTGTGTTATTGTGTGTGGCTGTGTGTTATTGTGTGAGGGGCTGTGTGTTATTGTGTGAGGGGCTGTGTGTTATTGTGTGTTATTGTGTGTGTGGCTGTGTGTTATTGTGTGTTATTGTGTGTGTGGCTGTGTGTTATTGTGTGTGTGGCTGTGTGTTATTGTGTGTGTGGCTGTGTGTTATTGTGCGTGTGGCTGTGTGTTATTGTGTGTTATTGTGTGTGTGGCTGTGTGTTATTGTGTGAGTGGCTGTGTGTTATTGTGTGTTATTGTGTGTGGCTGTGTGTTATTGTGTGAGTGGCTGTGTGTTATTGTGTGTTATTGTGTGTGGCTGTGTGTGTGGCTGTGTGTTATTGTGTGTGTGGCTGTGTGTTATTGTGTGTTATTGTGTGTGTGGCTGTGTGTTATTGTGTGAGTGGCTGTGTGTTATTGTGTGTTATTGTGTGTGGCTGTGTGTGTGGCTGTGTGTTATTGTGTGTGTGGCTGTGTGGTATTGTGTGTTATTGTGTGTGGCTGTGTGAGGGGCTGTGTGTTATTGTGTGTTATTGTGTGAGTGGCTGTGTGTTATTGTGTGTTATTGTGTGTGGCTGTGTGTTATTGTGTGAGTGGCTGTGTGTTATTGTGTGTGTGGCTGTGTGTTATTGTGTGAGTGGCTGTGTGTTATTGTGTGTGTGGCTGTGTGGTATTGTGTGTTATTGTGTGTGTGGCTGTGTGTTATTGTGTGTTATTGTGTGTGGCTGTGTGTGTGGCTGTGTGTTATTGTGTGTGTGGCTGTGTGTTATTGTGTGTGTGGCTGTGTGTTATTGTGTGTTATTGTGTGTTATTGTGTGTGTGGCTGTGTGTTATTGTGTGTTATTGTGTGTGGCTGTGTGTGTGGCTGTGTGTTATTGTGTGTGTGGTGTGTGTTATTGTGTGTGTGACTGTGTGTTATTGTGTGTGTGACTGTGTGTTATTGTGTGTGTGTGGCTGTGTGTTATTGTGTGTGTGGCTGTGTGTTATTGTGTGTGTGGCTGTGTGTTATTGTGTGAGGGGCTGTGTGTTATTGTGTGTTATTGTGTGTGTGGCTGTGTGTTATTGTGTGTGTGGCTGTGTGTTATTGTGTGAGTGGCTGTGTGTTATTGTGTGTGTGGCTGTGTGTTATTGTGTGAGTGGCTGTGTGTTATTGTGTGAGTGGCTGTGTGTTATTGTGTGAGGTGCTGTGTGTTATTGTGTGTTATTGTGTGTGGCTGTGTGTGTGGCTGTGTGTTATTGTGTGTGTGGCTGTGTGTTATTGTGTGTGTGGCTGTGTGTTATTGTGTGTGTGGCTGTGTGTTATTGTGTGTGTGGCTGTGTGTTATTGTGTGTTATTGTGTGTGTGGCTGTGTGTTATTGTGTGTTATTGTGTGTGGCTGTGTGTTATTGTGTGTGTGGCTGTGTGTTATTGTGTGTTATTGTGTGTTATTGTGTGTTATTGTGTGTGTGGCTGTGTGTTATTGTGTGTGTGGCTGTGTGTTATTGTGTGTGTGGCTGTGTGTTATTGTGTGATATTGTGTGTTATTGTGTGTTATTGTGTGTGTGGCTGTGTGTTATTGTGTGTGTGGCTGTGTGTTATTGTGTGAGGGGCTGTGTGTTATTGTGTGATATTGTGTGTGTGGCTGTGTGTTATTGTGTGAGGGGCTGTGTGTTATTGTGTGAGTGGCTGTGTGTTATTGTGTGTGTGGCTGTGTGTTATTGTGTGAGGGGCTGTGTGTTATTGTGTGAGTGGCTGTGTGTTATTGTGTGAGGGGCTGTGTGTTATTGTGTGTTATTGTGTGTGGCTGTGTGTGTGGCTGTGTGTTATTGTGTGTGTGGCTGTGTGGTATTGTGTGTGTGGCTGTGTGTTATTGTGTGTGTGGCTGTGTGTTATTGTGTGTGTGGCTGTGTGTTATTGTGTGTTATTGTGTGTGTGGCTGTGTGTTATTGTGTGTTATTGTGTGTGGCTGTGTGTTATTGTGTGTGTGGCTGTGTGTTATTGTGTGTTATTGTGTGTTATTGTGTGTTATTGTGTGTGTGGCTGTGTGTTATTGTGTGTGTGGCTGTGTGTTATTGTGTGTGTGGCTGTGTGTTATTGTGTGATATTGTGTGTTATTGTGTGTTATTGTGTGTGTGGCTGTGTGTTATTGTGTGTGTGGCTGTGTGTTATTGTGTGAGGGGCTGTGTGTTATTGTGTGATATTGTGTGTGTGGCTGTGTGTTATTGTGTGAGGGGCTGTGTGTTATTGTGTGTTATTGTGTGTGGCTGTGTGTGTGGCTGTGTGTTATTGTGTGTGTGGCTGTGTGTTATTGTGTGTGTGGCTGTGTGTTATTGTGTGTTATTGTGTGTGTGGCTGTGTGTTATTGTGTGAGGGGCTGTGTGTTATTGTGTGTGTGGCTGTGTGTTATTGTGTGTTATTGTGTGTGTTATTGTGTGTTATTTTGTGTGGCTGTGTGTTATTGTGTGTGGCTGTGTGTTATTGTGTGAGGGGCTGTGTGTTATTGTGTGAGGGGCTGTGTGTTATTGTGTGTTATTGTGTGTGTGGCTGTGTGTTATTGTGTGTTATTGTGTGTGTGGCTGTGTGTTATTGTGTGTGTGGCTGTGTGTTATTGTGTGTGTGGCTGTGTGTTATTGTGCGTGTGGCTGTGTGTTATTGTGTGTTATTGTGTGTGTGGCTGTGTGTTATTGTGTGAGTGGCTGTGTGTTATTGTGTGTTATTGTGTGTGGCTGTGTGTTATTGTGTGAGTGGCTGTGTGTTATTGTGTGTTATTGTGTGTGGCTGTGTGTGTGGCTGTGTGTTATTGTGTGTGTGGCTGTGTGTTATTGTGTGTTATTGTGTGTGTGGCTGTGTGTTATTGTGTGAGTGGCTGTGTGTTATTGTGTGTTATTGTGTGTGGCTGTGTGTGTGGCTGTGTGTTATTGTGTGTGTGGCTGTGTGGTATTGTGTGTTATTGTGTGTGGCTGTGTGAGGGGCTGTGTGTTATTGTGTGTTATTGTGTGAGTGGCTGTGTGTTATTGTGTGTTATTGTGTGTGGCTGTGTGTTATTGTGTGAGTGGCTGTGTGTTATTGTGTGTGTGGCTGTGTGTTATTGTGTGAGTGGCTGTGTGTTATTGTGTGTGTGGCTGTGTGGTATTGTGTGTTATTGTGTGTGTGGCTGTGTGTTATTGTGTGTTATTGTGTGTGGCTGTGTGTGTGGCTGTGTGTTATTGTGTGTGTGGCTGTGTGTTATTGTGTGTGTGGCTGTGTGTTATTGTGTGTTATTGTGTGTTATTGTGTGTGTGGCTGTGTGTTATTGTGTGTTATTGTGTGTGGCTGTGTGTGTGGCTGTGTGTTATTGTGTGTGTGGTGTGTGTTATTGTGTGTGTGACTGTGTGTTATTGTGTGTGTGACTGTGTGTTATTGTGTGTGTGTGGCTGTGTGTTATTGTGTGTGTGGCTGTGTGTTATTGTGTGTGTGGCTGTGTGTTATTGTGTGAGGGGCTGTGTGTTATTGTGTGTTATTGTGTGTGTGGCTGTGTGTTATTGTGTGTGTGGCTGTGTGTTATTGTGTGAGTGGCTGTGTGTTATTGTGTGTGTGGCTGTGTGTTATTGTGTGAGGGGCTGTGTGTTATTGTGTGAGTGGCTGTGTGTTATTGTGTGAGGGGCTGTGTGTTATTGTGTGTTATTGTGTGTGGCTGTGTGTGTGGCTGTGTGTTATTGTGTGTGTGGCTGTGTGGTATTGTGTGTGTGGCTGTGTGTTATTGTGTGTGTGGCTGTGTGTTATTGTGTGTGTGGCTGTGTGTTATTGTGTGTTATTGTGTGTGTGGCTGTGTGTTATTGTGTGTTATTGTGTGTGGCTGTGTGTTATTGTGTGTGTGGCTGTGTGTTATTGTGTGTTATTGTGTGTTATTGTGTGTTATTGTGTGTGTGGCTGTGTGTTATTGTGTGTGTGGCTGTGTGTTATTGTGTGTGTGGCTGTGTGTTATTGTGTGATATTGTGTGTTATTGTGTGTTATTGTGTGTGTGGCTGTGTGTTATTGTGTGTGTGGCTGTGTGTTATTGTGTGAGGGGCTGTGTGTTATTGTGTGATATTGTGTGTGTGGCTGTGTGTTATTGTGTGAGGGGCTGTGTGTTATTGTGTGTTATTGTGTGTGGCTGTGTGTGTGGCTGTGTGTTATTGTGTGTGTGGCTGTGTGTTATTGTGTGTGTGGCTGTGTGTTATTGTGTGTTATTGTGTGTGTGGCTGTGTGTTATTGTGTGAGGGGCTGTGTGTTATTGTGTGTGTGGCTGTGTGTTATTGTGTGTTATTGTGTGTGTTATTGTGTGTTATTTTGTGTGGCTGTGTGTTATTGTGTGTGGCTGTGTGTTATTGTGTGAGGGGCTGTGTGTTATTGTGTGAGGGGCTGTGTGTTATTGTGTGTTATTGTGTGTGTGGCTGTGTGTTATTGTGTGTTATTGTGTGTGTGGCTGTGTGTTATTGTGTGTGTGGCTGTGTGTTATTGTGTGTGTGGCTGTGTGTTATTGTGCGTGTGGCTGTGTGTTATTGTGTGTTATTGTGTGTGTGGCTGTGTGTTATTGTGTGAGTGGCTGTGTGTTATTGTGTGTTATTGTGTGTGGCTGTGTGTTATTGTGTGAGTGGCTGTGTGTTATTGTGTGTTATTGTGTGTGGCTGTGTGTGTGGCTGTGTGTTATTGTGTGTGTGGCTGTGTGTTATTGTGTGTTATTGTGTGTGTGGCTGTGTGTTATTGTGTGAGTGGCTGTGTGTTATTGTGTGTTATTGTGTGTGGCTGTGTGTGTGGCTGTGTGTTATTGTGTGTGTGGCTGTGTGGTATTGTGTGTTATTGTGTGTGGCTGTGTGAGGGGCTGTGTGTTATTGTGTGTTATTGTGTGAGTGGCTGTGTGTTATTGTGTGTTATTGTGTGTGGCTGTGTGTTATTGTGTGAGTGGCTGTGTGTTATTGTGTGTGTGGCTGTGTGTTATTGTGTGAGTGGCTGTGTGTTATTGTGTGTGTGGCTGTGTGGTATTGTGTGTTATTGTGTGTGTGGCTGTGTGTTATTGTGTGTTATTGTGTGTGGCTGTGTGTGTGGCTGTGTGTTATTGTGTGTGTGGCTGTGTGTTATTGTGTGTGTGGCTGTGTGTTATTGTGTGTTATTGTGTGTTATTGTGTGTGTGGCTGTGTGTTATTGTGTGTTATTGTGTGTGGCTGTGTGTGTGGCTGTGTGTTATTGTGTGTGTGGTGTGTGTTATTGTGTGTGTGACTGTGTGTTATTGTGTGTGTGACTGTGTGTTATTGTGTGTGTGTGGCTGTGTGTTATTGTGTGTGTGGCTGTGTGTTATTGTGTGTGTGGCTGTGTGTTATTGTGTGTGTGGCTGTGTGTTAATGTGTGTGTGGGTGTGTATGTTTGTGTGTGTGATGTGTGCCCATGCTTCTGTGTGACTGTTTGTGTGTACACACCCGAGCCAGGGAGAGGATTGAGGGAACTGGGGCGCACCAATGCCAAGGTTCCAACTATTTGCCATTCAGGTGAAATAGCCCGATTTTCCACCCAAGTGATTCCATATGGGAGTTGTGGGATCCTATCCCTGAGACCAATGCTGGCCTGCTGAGCTAGCCCACACAAACAGGGGCTTCCCACAGACACACACAGGGGCATGTGAAAGCTCATCTTTTCAAGCATGGGGTCATGATAAACATAAAGGGTTTTCTGTGTTGGTGCAACACGGGTGACGGGAGACGGGAGATGAGACCTGGGGTGTAAATTATAGGTTGGCTTGGTACCCACATATGACCCAATTACCATTTCACACAGAAGCTGTGATACACATAGATCCAACACACACAGACACACACTCGAACACAAACATACACACACATACACACAAACACAGAACACAAGAAAACTCCCACCCATGCACCACACATACACATACCTCCCCCCCCCCTCCCCCACACCACCAAAGAGCAGTGACAAGGCCTAGTGATCAAAGGAGCAGATTTGCTCCATTGTTTGCATAAATAGTCAGCAGAAGCTGTTTAGAGAGAGTGCTAAGCCCACCAAAGAGCTTTTCAATACCACACTGGACCCTACTTATGGGAAGGAACACACAACAACAGGGCAGATATTCAACCAATCTGGTTCAATCTTCTAAAGCCGGCGAAGCTGCCACTTTGGCTTCCTCAGGGTTTTCCCTAAACATCGCTTAGGCAAGGTGGGCTGCAGGCTTACTCAAATCAAATCAAATCAAATCAAATCAACTCTGTTGCTAGTTGGCTTACAAACTTTGGGTTTGGTTCAGTTGGACTCAGTTTGAAGAGGGCATGCTAGTGTCTGCTTCCGTGGGTTGTTGCTTGGTGACACTCCACTCAAGAAAACAATACTAGGGGAAACACTTAAAGGGAGAGACAGAAAGGTCCCTACTTGTTTTAGAATGAGTTTGTCTTTTTCCTTGTTTTGCTCGTTGTTCCATCGCTTTTTCCGGCCCTCATTCTGACGTCTTTCCATTTGTCATTCTGTCATTCTCACTCAGACTCTTCAACTCTGCCACTCTCTCTCAACCTCCCTCTGACTGCATTTTTCTCTATTTTCTTCCTTTCTCTTTATTCTCCTCACTCACTTCCTTGAAGGATTAGACCAGGGTCTTGAGTATCTTCAGCAGGTTTCAGCAGGTTTTAGCCAATGACAGACCGAATTACTTCTCACACAGATTCCGCAAAATAAAGAGCAACCACTTCCAGCAACCAGATATACAACTAACGTGGACCTGGAAAACCATCCAGGTAGTTGATCTATGTGACTAAGGAGCAGCACATATTACAGTGTTAGCATCAGTACAGTACGTAGCATGGCTAAGTGTGTTCCACCATGGACGTGAAGGGGCTGGCAGTGGCTAGGCTAATTGCTGTAGAAGTGTGGTGTGGGTGATTAAGCTCACAGAGCGGAGTGCCTGTTCCTCTAATGAGAGCAGCTGTCGAGGCGCAGGACCCTTTGATAGTGCGGGGGTGTCTTCATGTCCTAGGACCCCCGTGTTCCACACACACACACACACACACACACACACACACACACACACACACACACACATAACACACACACACACCCCGGGATAGAGAACAGAAATAATCTCCCCTTAGCTGTACCCGTTTTCTCTTCTCTCCCTCTACATGACTCATCTTCTATCCATTTCTGAACTCCTTTTTTATTTTCCTCGTCGTTCTGTCTCTCTCATCAGCTCTCTTGCTCCTTCACTCTCTTCCCTCCTAGACTTGAGCCTCCCCTTTGTCTCCCCATCGAGCCTCCTTTGTTTCCTGCCCTCTTCTGTCCTGATATTCTCTCCTTCACTCCAGGCCTCTCTCCTCTTCTGTCCTGATATTCTCTCCTTCACTCCAGGCCTCTCCCCTCTCCTGTCCTGATATTCTCTCCTTCACTCCAGGCCTCTCTCCTCTTCTGTCCTGATATTCTCTCCTTCACTCCAGGCCTCTCTCCTCTTCTGTCCTCCTCACTCCTCTTCCGTCCTCCTCTCTCCAATCTTCCCCTCCTCTGCCTTCTTCCATCCTTGTGTGTGTCTGTCAGGCATGTCAATCAGAATCCTCCTGTGGACCAGGGTCAGTGACATGCCCCCTGGGTTAATCCAAGTCACAGACCCAGTATCCTCTCCCTTAGTTATATGACTTGTAAATACAGATGTAGGATCTTAATTTAAGCCAGTGTGCTACAGCAGGAAAATAATCCTGCAGTAACAGGGCATTTTTATTATTATGTGGATTGTAATTATTGGACATATTTGTAGGGGTTGATACATTTTTTGTGTGAGAGAAAATCAAGTCTGAAATTTCAAAGTGGAAATTACAAACTTCAGAAGCCTTTTTAAACCTGAAATACACAAGTTTGAAATAAAAAAAAGATTACACGTTTGAAATGCCCTGCATTGCAGGAAAGTTCTCCTGCAACAGGGTGATCAAATTAAGATCCTACATCTGTATGGGATAAGTAAACAAGGATATGGAAAGTTAATTCAATGAATTTCAACTCTCAACCCTTCATTTGTGTAGGCAAACTTTCTAAGTTTGATTAATCGCTTCAAAATACTATAGCAGCACAAACTATACCATGTGGACAGCAGTAATATGCTACATTCTGACTCAACACCACACACATACAGTAGGGCAAAAAAGTATTTAGTTAGCCACCAATTGTGCAAGTTCTCCCACTTAAAAAGATGAGAGAGGCCTGTAATTTTTATCATAGGTACACTTCAACTATGACAGACAAAATGAGAAAAAAAATCCAGAAAATCACATTGTAGGATTTCTTATGAATTTATTTGCAAATTATGGTGGAAAATAAGTATTTGGTCACCTACAAACAAGCAAGATTTCTGGCTCTCACAGACCTGTAACTTCTTCTTTAAGAGGCTCCTCTGTCCTACAGGCCTCTCTCATCTTTTTAAGTGGGAGAACTTACACAATTGGTGGCTGACTAAATACTTTTTTGCCCCACTGTAATGTTGCATCAAGTGTGGAACTTTAACGCCAGGGACACTGTGTTGGAGCTGAGTGCATCATGGCACCATGACGTGTCACCATCTGAGCACAGAGCTGGAACCAAATAACATCAAACACCAGATCTGATGTAACTCTAGAGGCTGCTGTTGTATGTCACTGGCTCAAAGATAAAGGACATCAAAAAACACATCAAGCTAAAACTTGGACTTTATATACATTAAAAGCTGGAAACGTCATATGTTGGTCACTCACATATACTGTTTTTGTAGTTTTTATAATTTTCCTTCAATTCGCAAGAGGCTGAATGTATCTCACAGGAGAAAGCATCCGAGCAAAACAGCTCCCCTCTGTCTCTGTATGTGTAGGCCATTTATCTGATGCTGTCTGGTCCTAACGGGTATGACATTATTGCTGCCATAGCAATGAATGCAAGAGAAGCCAGCGAGCATCTGGCCTCTCTTGACACAAATGTATAGGACCTCCTGAGTGGCGCAGCGGTCTAAGGCACTGCATCGCAGTGTTGCGGCATCACTACAGCCAGAGGTTCGATCCTTGCCTGGGGTTCGATCAGAGGGTGGCACACATTTGTCCCAGCATCGCCCGGGTTAGGGGAGGGTTTGGCCAGGGGGACTTTACTTGTCTCATCATGCTCTATCGACTCCTTGTGGCTGCCTGCAGGCTGACTTTGGTCGTCAGACACATTGGTGGGTGACTTGACTTGACCTTTGCCTCTCCCAAGCCCGTTGGGGAGTTGGAACGATGAGACAAGATCGGAATATCACGAAAAAGGGGCCAAAATTAGGAAAAAAATAAATGTATAATAATTTGCTAAACTGAGCGAGCTCAACTGTGAATGGTCCTGTCGCACCAACAAAAAGTGTCAAGGGAAGCCAGCTTGGATTTGGCGTCAAATACCATTGACAGAAAAACTTGAATTGTTGCATCGCATTGCCATTGTTGTCCTCTGGTGAATAGCTAACCAGCTAGCTAAAATTGTCCCTTTCCTAAATTAGCAATGGATGGAGATCGGGATTTGGATTTGTGGTTTTACCTAATTCTCCGTACTGTCCAATTATTATAACGCCGATTCTGATTCAACCATAAATTCATACATTGTTGTGCCCCTGGCCTGAGAGGATGGAAGTTCAATATGTAGCTAGATGTAGAAGATTAACGTTAACTAGCTAATTTTGCCCATGAATGGAAGTTAGGAAAGCGAGCAAGCATTTTAGCCAGGTAGCTTAGGACCACAAAAAAAAAGTGTGTACTGTATGACAGAGTGATAGACTGTTTCGCCAACATGAATGAGGATGGCATTGGCGTTTCTCTACACGTAGGGTGAGTCAACATGTTTTCCTGCACACACACACGGAAGCTTGCACACACACATACATACAGTGCCTTGCGAAAGTATTCGGCCCCCTTGAACTTTGCGACCTTTTGCCACATTTCAGGCTTCAAACATAAAGATATAAAACTGTATTTTTTTGTGAAGAATCAATAACAATCATGAAGTGGAACGACATTTATTGGATATTTCAAACTTTTTTAACAAATCAAAAACTGAAAAATTGGGCGTGCAAAATTATTCAGCCCCTTTACTTTCAGTGCAGCAAACTCTCTCCAGAAGTTCAGTGAGGATCTCTGAATGATCCAATGTTGACCTAAATGACTAATGATGATAAATACAATCCACCTGTGTGTAATCAAGTCTCCGTATAAATGCACCTGCACTGTGATAGTCTCAGAGGTCCGTTAAAAGCGCAGAGAGCATCATGAAGAACAAGGAACACACCAGGCAGGTCCGAGATACTGTTGTGAAGAAGTTTAAAGCCGGATTTGGATACAAAAAGATTTCCCAAGCTTTAAACATCCCAAGGAGCACTGTGCAAGCGATAATATTGAAATGGAAGGAGTATCAGACCACTGCAAATCTACCAAGACCTGGCCGTCCCTCTAAACTTTCAGCTCATACAAGGAGAAGACTGATCAGAGATGCAGCCAAGAGGCCCATGATCACTCTGGATGAACTGAGATCTACAGCTGAGGTGGGAGACTGTCCATAGGACAACAATCAGTCGTATATTGCACAAATCTGGCCTTTATGGAAGAGTGGCAAGAAGAAAGCCATTTCTTAAAGATATCCATAAAAAGTGTCGTTTAAAGTTTGCCACAAGCCACCTGGGAGACACACCAAACGTGGAAGAAGGTGCTCTGGTCAGATGAAACCAAAATTGAACTTTTTGGCAACAATGCAAAACGTTATGTTTGGCGTAAAAGCAACACACCATCCCCACTGTCAAACATGGTGGTGGCAGCATCATGGTTTGGGCCTGCTTTTCTTCAGCAGGGACAGGGAAGATGGTTAAAATTGATGGGAAGATGGATGGAGCCAAATACAGGACCATTCTGGAAGAAAACCTGATGGAGTCTGCAAAAGACCTGAGACTGGGACGGAGATTTGTCTTCCAACAAGACAATGATCCAAAACATAAAGCAAAATCTACAATGTAATGGTTCAAAAATAAACATATCCAGGTGTTAGAATGGCCAAGTCAAAGTCCAGACCTGAATCCAATCGAGAATCTGTGGAAAGAACTGAAAACTGCTGTTCACAAATGCTCTCCATCCAACCTCACTGAGCTCGAGCTGTTTTGCAAGGAGGAATGGGAAAAAATTTCAGTCTCTCGATGTGCAAAACTGATAGAGACATACCCCAAGCGACTTACAGCTGTAATCGCAGCAAAAGGTGGCGCTACAAAGTATTAACTTAAGGGGGCTGAATCATTTTGCACGCCCAATTTTTCAGTTTTTGATTTGTTAAAAACGTTTGAAATATCCAATAAATATTGTTCCACTTCATGACTGTGTCCCACTTGTTGTTGATTCTTCACAAAAAAATACAGTTTTATATCTTTATGTTTGAAGCCTGAAATGTGGCAAAAGGTCGCAAAGTTCAAGGGGGCCGAATACTTTCGCAAGGCACTGTATATACACACACACGCAGACAAAAATCCAAACCATGGACATCCACATCATATTTAGCTTACGTTGATTGGACTAAATCGTTTTTGGTATCTTTTAGTTGCCACTGTAGTAGACTAATCAGAGGTGATTAGATGATGTTGAAATGTTGAAGTTGAAATGGTGCTGGAATAGTGGAGGCAGCTCCTGTGTTCTTTGCGACTTGCGGTAACTCTCAGTGGTTCTAAATCAATAGTTGTTTAGTGGTCCGAAAATGTCAGAAACTTTACCCTGCTTGACAATGCTGTAGGTCATGTAATTGTTTGTTACAGGCAATATGTTTTGTGGACTACACAGGACAGGTGTTGTTCTCCGGTGTTATGATGAAACTAATGTGAGGTTGAATTTATTCTGCCACTGTGTCTTCTTATTGTCTCAGCCATAGGCCTTTATATCACGGTGTCAAGACATACGAACTAACAGGTTATAGAGCAAACAAAGCAATTATCACAACACAGGTTGTAATAGGGCTTTTATAGGGGGGGGGGGGGGGGGGGGGGGTCCAAAGAGACTTTACCCACTCACCGCTTCTGGAAACCATGCTACTGATCTGAATTTACAGTAGTTGTTGAACCATGGAGGAACCATAATACCTTGACTCCAGCTGTGTAGACTGACAAAGCACCGTCTCGGGTGTCTTTTTTCTCCCCAACATGCTGTGAAACCGTGGACAGGTGGAAACATACTTCATAGCGTAAGGACTATTTGCAATTCAATGAGAGAGCAGGATGAGAGCGTTAGCTGTACACTGCCTCATCACGAGGAGAGTTGAAGTAGAGAGAGACGGAGCGAGAGAGAGAGAGGTGCTGGAGGAGGAGAGTTGAAGTAGAGAGAGACGGAGCGAGAGAGAGAGAGGTGCTGGAGGAGGAGAGTTGAAGTAGAGAGAGACGGAGCGAGAGAGAGAGAGGTGCTGGAGGAGGAGAGTTGAAGTAGAGAGAGACGGAGCGAGAGAGAGAGAGAGGTGCTGTAGGAGGAGGGTTGAAGTAGAGAGAGACGGAGCGAGAGAGAGAGAGAGGTGCTGGAGGAGGAGAGTTAAAGTAGAGAGAGACGGAGCGAGAGAGAGAGAGAGGTGCTGGAGGAGGAGAGTTGAAGTAGAGAGAGACGGAGCGAGAGAGAGAGGTGCTGGAGGAGGAGAGTTGAAGTAGAGAGAGACGGAGCGAGAGAGAGAGAGGTGCTGGAGGAGGAGAGTTGAAGTAGAGAGAGACGGAGCGAGAGAGAGAGAGGTGCTGGAGGAGGAGAGTTGAAGTAGAGAGAGACGGAGCAAGAGAGAGGTGCTGGAGGAGGAGGGTTGAAGTAGAGAGAGACGGAGCGAGAGAGAGAGAGAGGTGCTGGAGGAGGAGAGTTAGGGAGAGAGAGACGGAGCGAGAGAGAGAGGTGCTGGAGGAGGAGAGTTGAAGTAGAGAGAGACGGAGCGAGAGAGAGAGAGGTGCTGGAGGAGGAGAGTTGAAGTAGAGAGAGACGGAGCGAGAGAGAGAGGTGCTGGAGGAGGAGAGTTGAAGTAGAGAAAGACGGAGCGAGAGAGAGAGGTGCTGGAGGAGGAGGGTTGAAGTAGAGAGAGACGGAGCGAGAGAGAGAGAGAGGTGCTGGAGGAGGAGAGTTAAAGTAGAGAGAGACGGAGCGAGAGAGAGAGGGGTGCTAGAGGAGGAGAGTTGAAGTAGAGAGAGACGGAGCGAGAGAGAGAGAGGTGCTGGAGGAGGAGAGGAAAAGACAGATACTCCAAGGGGATGAGAGAGAAAAAGGGAGAGAGAGTAAAATTGAGAAAGGAATGAAGAGAAAGAGAAATATAGAGAACAAATGTGAGAAAACGAGCAGAGAGAGAGCGAGGCAGACCGGGGGGAAAAAACGAGAACGAGAGAGAAAGATAAATAAACTGAGTTATGTTAATGTGCTTTGCTCCCAGAGCTGGCCACTCGCTGTGTTAATGACAACTTCACTAATGTGCAGAATTAATAAGAGACTGGCTTCCCAGCCTAATGTTGATACAGATATATGCAAAGGGAAAGAACAGCGGCGGATGCACTCCTGGTAAGTGCCTTAACGTGCCTGTTATTGTACAGCAACGACAAACAGCATCTGATTAGAGGGGCGCGATAATAGGCAACAGATTTGGTCCGGGCCCAATGAATTATTTAACAAGGTCTGCTCTTGCACAGCGACCGTGTGGCTGCTCTCTCTCACTCTCACTCTCTCTCTCTCACACACATCTTTATTTCAAAGTGCCCACCCGCGAGCGTTTCCTTATGTGTGGCGTTGATTAATACTGGGGCCGTATCTGGGCCGTGCGACCATTCGTCTGCATTAAAGAGCGCATTTCACTGGTTTCCGCCTCTCGCTCCCTCTCTCCCTTTCCCTCTTTCCCTTTTCCCTCTCCCTTTCCCTCTCTCCCTTTCCCTCTCTCCCTTTCCCTCTCTCCCTTTCCCTCTCTCCCTTTCCCTCTCTCCCTTTCCCTCTTTCCCTTTCCCTCTCTCCCTTTCCCTCTCTCCCTTTCCCTCTTTCCCTTTCCCCCTCTCCCTTTCCCTCTCTCCCTTTCCCTCTCTCCCTTTCCCTCTTTCCCTTTCCCTCTCTCCCTTTCCCTCTCTCCCTTTCCCTCTTTCCCTTTCCCTCTCTCCCTTTCCCTCTCTCCCTTTCCCTCTTTCCCTTTTCCCTCTCCCTTTGTCTCGCTCTCGTTTTTTTGCTTATGAGAGCTTTTCGTCCCCAAGAGTGCAACTTGCACAGCACACCCAAAGTGAGATGCGCTCTTTCTTCCATAAATAACGGACACGCAGACGCCCCACACACACTGCGTATGTCTA